>NW_027490178.1:869030-1073735 GCF_050948175.1 Xylocopa sonorina | reverse complement strand
GTGTTATGTATACCTCGTACTCACTTCTAAAGATTGAAAATGCGACATTTCCTTGCTAGGAATTAGCGTCTGCAGATGTCTACGTATCGAAGCAATAGAGTTCTGATGCTCCTTAAAACGCGATATCGCTCCTCATTTCTATGTTTCATGATAAGATATATTATTCATTGTGGAGTGTTATGTATACCTCGTATTCACCTCAATGGAATATAAATGCTACACTTCCTTGCTAGGAAAAAGCGTTTGCAGATGCCTATGTATCATTGCAATAGAGTTATAATGCTTTATACAACGCGATATGGCTCCTCATTTCTATGTTTCATGATAAGATGTAATATTCATTGTGGAGTGTTATGTGTACCTCGTACTCACCTCAAGAGAATGTAAATGCCACACATCCTTGCTAGGAAATAGCGTCTGCAGATGTCTACGTATCGAAGCAATAATGTTCTAATGCTTCTTAAATCGTCATATCGCATCTCATTTCTATGTTTCATGATAAGATATAATATTCATTGTGGATCGTTATGTATACCTCGTATTGGCTTCAAAAGTATGTAAATGCGACACTTTCTTCCTAGGAGATAGAATAGTGAGGTATCTACGTATCGAAGCAGTAGTGTTCTAATGCTGCTTAAATCGCGATATCGCATCTCATTTCTATGTTTCATGATAATATATAATAATCATTGCGAAGTGTCAGGTATACCACGCATACACTTCAAATGAATGTAAATGCGACACTTTCTTGCTAGGAAATAGCGTTTGCAGATGTCTACGTACCGTAGCATTAGAGTTCTAATGCATCTTAAAACACGATATCGTATCTCATTCATATGTCTCGTGATAAGATATAATATTCATTGTGGAGTGTTATGTGTACTTCGTATTCACTTCAAAAGAATGTAAATGCGACACTTCCTTGCTAGGACAAAGCCTTTGCAGATGCCTCCGTATCATAGCAATAGGGTTCTAATGCTTCTTAAAACGCGATATCGAATCTGATTTCTATGTTTCATGATAAGATATAATATTCATTGTGCAGTGTTATGTATACCTCGTACTCACTTCAAAAGAATGTAAATGCGACACTTCCTTGCTAGGAAATAGCGTTTGCAGATGTCTACGTATCATCGCGGTAGAGTTCTAATACTTCTCAAAACGCGATATCGCTCCTCATTTCTATGTTTCATGATAAGATTAAATATTCATTGCGAAGTGTTTTGTATTCCTCGTCTACACTTCAAATGAATGTAAATGCAACACTTCCCTTCTAGGAAATAGCGTTTCCAGATGTCTACGTATCGAAGCACTAGAGTTCTAATGCTTCTTAGAACGAGTTATCGCATCTCATTTCTATGTTTCATGACAAGATATAAAATTCAATGTGCAGTGCTATGTATACCTCGTATTCACTTCAAAAGAATGTAAATGCGACACTTCCTTGCTAGGAATTAGCGTTTGCAGATGTCTGTGTATCGAAGCAATAGAGCTCTAGTGCTGCTTAAATCGCGATATCGCATCTATTTTCTATGTTTCATGATGAGATATAATATTCATTGTACAGTGTTATGTGTACCTCGTATTCGCTTCAAAAGAATGTAAATGCGACACTTCCTTGCTGGGAAATAGCGTTTGCAGATGTCTACGTATCGTAGCATGAGAGTTCTAATGCTTCTTAAATCGCGATATCGCATCTCATTTCTATGTTTCATGATAAGATATAATATTCATTGTGGAGTGTTATGCATACCTCCTATTCACATCAAAAGAATGTAAATGCGACAATTCCATGCTAGGAAGTAGCGTTTGCAGATGCCTATGTATCATTGCAATAGAGTTATAATGCTTTATAAAACGCGATATGGCTCCTCCTTTCTATGTTTCATGATAAGATGTAATATTCATTGTCGAGTGTTATGTGTACCTCGTACTCACCTCAAGAGAATGTAAATGCCACACATCCTTGCTAGAAAATAGCGTTTGCAGATGTCTACGTATCGAAGCAATAGGGTTCTAATGCTTCTCAAAACGCGATATCGCATCCCATTTCTATGTTTCATGTTAAGATATAATATTCATTGCGAATTGTCATGTATACCACGCATACACTTCGAATGAATGTAAATGCGACACTTCCTTGCTAGGAAATAACGTTTGCAGATGTCTACGTACCGTAGCATTAGAGTTCTAATGCATCTTAAAACACGACATCGTATCTCATTCCTATGTCTCGTGATAAGATATAATATTCATTGTGGAGTGTTATGTATACTTCGTATTCACTTCAAATGAATGTAAATGCGACACTTTCTTGCTAGGACAAAGCCTTTGCAGATGCCTACGTATCATAGCAATAGAGTTTTAATGCTTCTTAAAACGCGATATCGAATCTGATTTCTATGTTTCATGATAAGATATAATATTCAATGTGCAGTGCTATGTATACCTCGTATTCACTTCAAAAGAATGTAAATGCGACACTTCTTTGCTAGGTATTAGCGTTTGCAGATGTCAGTGTATCGAAGCAATAGAGTTCTAATGCTTCTTAAATCGCGATATCGCAACTCACTTCTACGTTTCATGATGAGATATAACATTCATTGTGCAGTGCTATGTATATCTCGTTCACACTTCAAATTAATGTAAATGCGACACTTCCTTGCTAGGAACTAGCGATTGCAGATGTCTACGTACCGAAGCACTAGAGTTCCAATGCTTCTTAAATCGCGATATCGCACCACATTTCTATGTTTCATGATAAGATACAATATTCATTGTGGAGTGTTATGTATATCTCGTCTACACTTCAGATGAATGTAAATGCGACACTTCCATGCTAGGAAGTAGCGTTTGCAGATGTCTACGTATCGAGCAATAGGGTTCTAATGCCTCTTAAAACGTGACATCGATCCTCATTTCTATGTTTCATGATAAGATGTAATATTCATTGCGAAGTGTCATGAATAACTCGTATTCACTTCAAAAAATGTAAATGCGACAATTCCTTCCTAGGAAATAGCGTTTCCACATGTCTACGTGTCGAAACAATAGAGTTCTAATGCTTCTTAAGACGTGATATCGCATCTCACTTCTATGTTTCATAATAAGATATAATCTTCATTGCGAAGTGTCACGAATACCTCGTACTCACTTCAAGAGAATGTAAATGCGACACTTCCTTGCTAGGAAATAGCGTTTCCAGATGTCTACGTATCGAATCAATAGAGTTCTAAAGCTTCTCAAAACGCGATATTGCATCTCATATATATGTTTCATTATAAGATATTATATTCACTGCGAAGTTACATGTATACCTCGTATTCACTTCAAAAGAATGTAAATGCGACACTTCCTTGCTAGGAAGTAGCGTTTGCAGATGTCTACGTATCGAGCAATAGGATTCTAATGCTTCTGAAATCGCAATATCGCATCTCATTGCTATGTTTCATGATAAGATATAATATACATCGTCCAGTGTTATGTATACCTCGTATACACTTCAAATGAATGTAAATGCGACACTTCCTTGCTAGGAAATAGCTTTCGCAAATGTCTACGTATCGTAGCAATAGAGTTCTAATGCTTCTTAAAACGAGATGTCGCATCTCATTTCTATGTTTCATGATAGGATATAATATTCATTGCGAAGTGTCATGAATAACTCATACTCACTTAAAAAAATGTAAATGCGACAATTCCTTCCTAGGAAATAGCGTTTCCACATGTCTACGTATCGAAACAATAGAGTTCTAATGCTTCTTAGGACGTGATATCGCATCTCACTTCTATGTTTCATAATAAGATATAATCTTGATTGCGAAGTGTCACGAATACCTCGTACTCACTTCAAAAGAATGTAAATGCGACACTTCCTTGCTAGGAAATAGCGTTTCCAGATGTCTAGGTATCGAAGCAATAGCGTTCTAATGCTGCTTAAATCGCGATATCGCATCTCATTTCTATGTTTCATGATAAGATATAATATTCATTGTGCAGTGATATGTATACCTCGCATACACTTCAAATGATTGTAAATGCGACACTTCCTTGCTAGGAAATAGCGTCTGCAGATGTCTACGAATCGTAGCAATAGAGTTCTGATGCTACTTAAAACGCGATATCGCATCTCATTTCTATGATTCATTATAAGATATATTATTCATTGCGTAGTGCCATGTATACTTCGTATTCACTTCAAAAGAATGTAAATGCGACACTTCATTGCCAGGAATTAGCGTTTGCAGATGTCTCCGTTTCGAAGCAATGGAGTTCTAATGCTTCTTAGAACGAGATGTCGCATCTGATATCAATGTTTCATGATAAGATATAATATTAATTGCGAAGTATCATGTATACTTCGTATTCACTTCAAAAGAATACAAATGCGACACTTCCCTGCTATTATATAGCGTTTGCAGATGACAACACACCGTAGCAATAGAGGTCTAAAGCTTCTTAAAACAAGATATCGCACCTCATTACCATGTTTCATGATAAGATATAATATTCATTGCGAAGTGTCATGTATACCACGTATTCACTTCAAAAGAATGTAAATGCGACACTTCATTGCTAGGAAGTAGCGTTTGCAGATGTCTACGTATCGAAACAATACAGTTCTAATGCATCGTAAAACGAGATGTCAAATCTCATTTCTAAGTTTCGTGATAAGATATAATATTCATTGCGAAGTGTCACGTATACCTCGAATACACTTCAAATGAATGTAAATGCGACACCTCCTTGCTAGGAAATAGTGTCTCCATATGTCTACGTATCGAAGCAATAGAGTGCTAATGCTTCTTAAATCGCGATATCGCACCTCATTTCTATGTATCATGTTAAGATATAATATACAATGCGAATTGTTATGTGTACCTCGTATTCACTTCAAAAGAATGTAAATGCGACACTTCATTGCTAGGAAGTAGCGTTTGCAGATGTCTACTTATCGGAGCAATAGGGTTCTAATGCTTCTTGAAACGCGATATCGCATTTCATTTCTATGTCTCCTGATAGGGTATAATATTCATTGCGCAGTGTTACGCATCCCTCGTATTCACTATTAAAGAATGAAAATGCGACACTTCCTTGATACTAAGTAGCCGTTCCAGATGTCTACGTATCCCAGCAATAGATTCCTGATGCCTTTTAAATCGCGATATCGCATCTCATTTCTATGTTTCATGATAAGATATAATATTGATTGTGGTGTTTTATATATACCTCGTATTCACTTCAAAAGAATGTAAATGCGAAACTTCCTTGCTAAGAAATAGCGCTTCCAGATGTCTACGAATCGAAACAATAGAGTTCTAATGCTTCTTAAAACGAGATGTCGCATCTCAATTCTATGTTTCATGATAAGCTATAATATTCATTGCGAAATGCCACTTATACCTCGCCTACACTTCAGGTGAATGTAAATGCGACACTTCTTTGCTAGTAAATAGCGTCTGCAGACATCTACGTATCGTAGCAATAGATCTCTAATGCTACTTAAAACGCGATATCGCATCTGATTTCTATGTTTCATTGTAAGATATAATATTCATTGTGGAGTGTTATGAACACCTTGTATTCACTTCAAAAGAATGTAAATGCTACACGTCCTTGCTAGGAAATAGCGTTAGCAGATATCAACGTATTGTAGCAATAGAGTTCTAATGCTTCTTAAAACGCGATATCGCATCTCATTTCTATGTTTCATGATAAGATATAATATTCATTGCGAAGTGTCTTGAATACCTCGAATACACTTCAAATGAATGTAAATGCGACACTTCCTTGCTAGGTAATAGCGATGGCAGATGTCTACGTATCAAAGCAATAGCGTTCTAATGCTTCTTAAATCGCTATATCGCATCTCATTTCTATGTTTTATGATAAGATATAATATTCATTGTGGATTGTTATGTGTTCCTCGTATTTACTTCAAATGATTGAAAATGCGACACTTGCTTGCTAGGAATTAGTGCTTGCAGATGTCTACGTATCGTAGCAATAGAGTTCTAATGCTTCTTAAAACGCGAAATCGATCCTCATTTATATGCTTCATGATAAGATATAATTTTCATTGGGGATTGTTATGTATACCTCATATTCACTTCAAAAGAATCTAAATGCGACACATCCTTGCTAGGAAATAGAGTCTGCAGATGTCTACGTATCGTAGCAATAGAGTTCTAGTGCTTCTTAAAACGCGAATCGACCCTCAATTATATGTTTCATGATAAGATACAATATTCATTGTGGAGTGTTATGTATAACTCGTATTCACTTCAAAAGAATGTAAATGCGACACTCTCTTGCTAGGAAATAGCGTCTGCAGATGTCTACGTATCGTAGCAATAGAATTCTGATGCTTAAATCGCATCTCATTTCTATGTTTCATGATAAGATGTAATATTCATTGTGGAGTGTTATGTATACCTCGTATTCACTTCAAAAGACTGTAAATGCGACACTTCCTTGCTAGGAAATAGCGTCTGCAGATGTCAATGTATCGTAGCAATAGAGTTCTAATGCTTCTTAAAACGCGAATCGATCCTCATTTCTATGTTTCACGATATAATATAATATTCATTGTGGAGTGTTATATATACCTCGTATTCACTTCAAAAGAATGTAATGCGACACTTCCTTACCAGGAAATACCGTTTGCAGATGTCTCCGTATCGAAGCAATAGAGTTCTAATGCTTCTTAAAACGAGATGTCGCATCTCATTTCTATGTTTCATGATAGGATATAATATTCATTGTGGAGTGTTATGTATACCTCGTATTCACTTCAAACGTATGTAAATGCGACACTTCCTTTCTAGGAAATTATGTTTGCAGATGTCTATGTATCGAAGCAATAGAGTTCTAATGCTTCTTAAAGCGCGATATCGCATCTCATTTCTATGCCTCATGACAAGATATTATATGCTTTGCGAAGTGTTATGTATTCCTCGTCTACACTTCAAATGAGGGTAAATGCGACACTTCCTTTCTAGGAAATTACGTTTCCAGATGTCTACGTATCGAAGCAATAGAGTTCTAGTGCATCTTAAATCGCGATATCGCATCTCATTTCTATGTTTCATGATAATATATAATATTCATTAAAAAGTGTTACGTATTCCTCGTCTACACTTCAAAAAGATATAAATGCTTCACTTCCTTGCTAGGAAATAGCGTTTGCAGATGTCTACGTATCGTAGCAATAGAGTTCTAATGCTTCTTAAAACGCGAAATCGATCCTCATTTATATGCTTCATGATAAGATATAATGTTCATTGTGGAGTGTTGTGTATACCTCGTATTCACTTCAAAAGAATGTAAATGCGACACTTCCATGCTAGGAAGTAGCGTTTGCAAATGTCTACGTATCGATGCAATAGAGATCTAATGCTTCTTGAAACGTGATATCGCATCTCATTTCTGTGTTTCATTATGAGAGATAATATTCATTGCGAAGTGTCATATATACCTCGTATTCACTTCAAAAGAATGTGTAAATGGGACACTTCCTGGCTAGGAAATAGCGTTTGCAGAAGCCTACGTATCGTAGCAATATAGTTCTAATGTTTCGTAAAACGCAATATCGCATCTCTTTTCTATGTTTCATGGTAAGATAAAATAATCATTGCGAAGTGTCACTTATACCTCGCATACACTTCAAATGAATGTAAATGCGACACTTCATTTCTAGTAAATAGCGTTTTCAGATGTTTACGTATCGTAGCAATAGAGTTCTAATGCTTCCCAGAACGCGATATCGCATCTTATTTCGATGTTTCATGATAAGATATAATATTCATTGCGAAGTGTCACTTATATCTCGCATACACCAAAAAAGAAAGTAAATGCGACACTTCCTTGCTAGGAAATAGCGTTTGCAGACGTATCGAAGCAATAGAGTTCTAATGCTTCTTAAAACGAGATGTCGCATCTCATTCCTATGTTTCACGATAAGATATAATATTCATGCGAAGTGTTATGTATACCTTGTCATCACTTCAAATTAATGCAAGATCCACCCTTTCTTGCCAGGAAATAGCGTTTGCAGACGTCTACGTATCGAAGCAATAGAGATCTATTGCTTCATACAAACGCGATATCGCACCTAATTTTTGTTTCATGGTAAGATATTATATTCATTGCGAAGCGTTATGTATACCACATCTACACTTCAAAAGAATGTAAATGCCACACTTCCTTGCTAGGAAACAGCATTTCCAGATATCAACGTATCCAAGCAATAGAGCTCTAATGCTTCTTAAATCGCGATATCGCATCTCATTCCTATGTTTCATGAAAAGATATAATATTCATTGTGCAGTGTAAATGTAAATCGCGTCTACACTTCAAATGAATGTAAATGCGATCCTTCCCTGCTAGGAAATAGCGTTTGCAGATGTTTACGTATCGAAGAAATAGAGTTCTAATGCTTCTTAAATCGCGATATCGCATCTCATTTATATGTTTCATGATAAGATATAATATTCATTGTGCAGTGTTAAGCATACCTCGCATACACTTCAAATCAATGTAAATGCGGCACTTCCTTGCTAGGAAATAGCGCTTGCAGATGTCTGCGTATCATAGCATTAGAGTTCTAATGCTTCTCAAAACGCGATATCGCATCCCATTTCTATGTTTCATGATAAGATATAATATTCAGAACGAAGTGTTATGTATACCTCGCATTCCTTTCGAAAGAACGTAAATGCGACACTTCCTTGCTAGGAAGTAGCGTTTGCAGATGTCTACGTATCGAAGCAATAGTGTTCTAATGCTTATTAAATCGCCATATCGCATCTCATTTCTATGTCTTATGATAAGATATAATATTAATTGCGAATTGTCATGTTTACCTCGCATAAACTTCAACTGAAACTAAATGTGACACTTCCGTGCTAGGAAATAGCGTATGCAGATGTCTACGTATCAAAGCAATAGTATTGTAAAGCTTCTTAAATCGTCATATCGGATCTCATTTCTATGTATCATGATAAGATATAATATTCATTGTGGAGTGTTATGTATGAAGCGTATTCATTTCAAAAGAATGTAAATGCGAAACTTCCCTGCTAATAAATAGCGTCTGCAGATGTCTACGTATCGTAGCAATAGAGTTCTAAAGCTTC
Source organism: Xylocopa sonorina (assembly GCF_050948175.1). Lineage (NCBI taxonomy): Eukaryota > Metazoa > Arthropoda > Insecta > Hymenoptera > Apidae > Xylocopa > Xylocopa sonorina. Next base: position 1,064,598 of record NW_027490178.1, on the reverse strand, counting down.
TTAAAACAAGATGTCGCATCTCATTTCTATGTGTCATGATAAGATATAATATACATTGCGAAGTGTCATGCATACCTTGTATTCACTTCAAAAGAATGTAAATGCGACACTTCATTGCTAGGAATTAGCGTTTGCAGATGTCTACGTATCGAAGCTACAGAGTGCTAATGCTTCTCAAAACGCGATAGCGCATCTCATTTCTATGTTTCATGATAAGATATAATATTCATTGTGGAGTGTTATGTCTACATCGTATTCACCTCAAAAGAATGTAAATGCGACACTTCCATGCTAGGAAATAGCGTTTGGAGATGTCTACCTATCGTAGCAATAGAATTCTAACACTTCTTAAAACGCGATATCGCATCTCTTTTCTATGTCTCATGATAAGGTATAATATTCATTGCGATGTATTATGTATTCCTCGTCTACACTTCAAATGATTGTAAATGCGACACTTCCTTGCTAGGAAGTAGCGTTCGCAGATGTCCACGTATCGAAGCAATAGAGTTGTAATGCATCTTAAATCGCGATGTCGCATCTCATTCCTATGTTTCGAGATAAGATATAATATTCATTGTGGAGTGTTATGTATACCTCGCATGCAATTCAAAAGAATGTAAGTGCGACACTTCCTTGCCAGGAAATAGCGTTTGCAGATGTCTGCGTATCGAAGCAATAGAGTTCTAATGCTTCTTAAATCGAGATATCGCATCCCATTTCTATGTTTCATGATAACATATAATACTCATTGCGGAGAGTTATGCATACCTCGTATACACTTCAAATGAATGTAATTGCGATACTTCCTTGCTAGGAAGTAGCGTTTGCAGTTGTCTACGTATCGAAGCAATATAGTTCTAATGCTTCTTAAAACGCGATATCGCATCTCATTTCTATGCTTCATGATAAGATATTATATTCCTTGCGAAGTGTGTGCTATACCTCGCATACGCTTCGAATGAATGTAGATGCAACATTTTCTTGCTAGGAAATAGCGTTTGCAGATGTCTACGTATCGTAGCATTAGAGTTCTAATTCTTCTTAAAACGCGATATCGCATTTCATTTCTATGTTTCATGGTAAGATATAATATTCATTGCGGAGTGTCATGTATACCTCGTATTCGCTTCAAAAGAATGTACATGCGACACTTCCTTGCTAGGAAGTAGCGTTTGCAGATGTCTAGGTATCGAAGCAGTAGATTTCTAATGCTTCTAAAATCGCGATATCGCATCTCATTTCTATGTTTCATGATAAGATATAATATTCATTGTGCAGTGTTATGTATATCTCGTCTACACTTCAAAACAATGTAAATGCGACACTTCCTTGCTAGGAGTTAACGTCTGCAGATGTCTACGTATCGTAGCATTAGAGTTCTAATTCTTCTTAAAACGCGATATCGCATCTCATTTGCTTGTTTCATGATAAGATACAATATTAATTGCCAAGTGTCATGTATACCTCGTATTCACTTCAAAAGAATGTAAATGCTACACTTCCTTGCTAGGAAATAGCGTTTGCAGATGTCTACGTATCGAAGCAATAGGGTTCTAATGCTTCTTAAAACGGGATATCGCATCTCGATTCTATGTTTCATGATAAGTATTAATATTCAGTGCGAAGTGCCATGTATACCTTGTATTCTCTCCAGAGGAATGTAAAGGCGACACTTCCTTGCTAGGAAATACCGATTGCAGATGTCTACGTATCGTAGCTATAGAGTTCTGATGCTTCTTAAATCGCGATATCGCATCCCATTTCTATGGTCCGTGCTAAGGTATAATATTTATTGTGAAATGTTATGTATTCCTCGAATTCACTTCAAAGAATGCAAATACGACACTTCCTTGCTAGGAAATAGCGTTTCCAGATGTCTGCGTATCGAAGCAATAGAGTTCTAATGCTTCTTAGAACGCAATATAGCATCCCATTTCTATGTTTGATGATAAGATATAGTATTCATTACGAAGTGTTATGTATTCCTCGTATTCACTACAATTGAATGTAAATGCGACACATCCTTGCTAGGAAGTAGCGTCTGCAGATATCTACGTATCGTAGCAATAGAGTTTTAATGCTTCTCAAAAGGCGATATCGCATCTTATTTCTATGTTTCATGATAAGGTACAATATTCAATGCGAAGTGTCATGTATACCTCGTATACACTTCAAATGAATGTAAATGCGACACTTCCTTGCTAGGATATAGCGTTTGCAGATGTCTACTTATCGTAGCAATAGAGTTCCAATGCTTCTTAAATCGCGAAAGCGCATTTCATTTCTATGTTTCGTGATAAGGTACAATATTCATGGCGTAGTGTCATGTATATCTCGCATACACTTCAAATGAATGTAAATGCGACACTTCCTTGCTAGGAAATAGCGTTTGCAGAAGCCTACCTATCGTAGCAATAGAGTTCTAATGCTTCTTAAATCGCGATATCGCATCTAATTTCTATGTTTCGTGATAAGGTATAATACTCATCGTGGAGTGTTATGTATACCTCGTATTCACTTCAAAAAAATGTAAATGCGACACTTCCTAGCTACGAAATAGCGTTTGCAGATGTCTACGTATCGTAGCAAAAGAGTTTTAATGCTTCTCAAAAGGCGATATCGCATCTTATTTCTATGTCTCATGATAAGATATAATATTCATTGCGGAGTGTTACGTATTCCTCGTCTACACTTCAAATGAATCTAAATGCGACACTTCCTTGCTAGGAAGTAGCACTGGCAGATGCCTACGTATCGAAGCAATAGGTTTCTAATGCTTCATAAGACGAGATATCGCATCTCACTTCTATGTTTCATGATGAGATATAATATTCATTGCGAAATGTTATGAATACCTCGTATTCACTTCAAAAGAACGTAAATGCCACACTTCCTTACTAGGAAACTACGTTTCCAGATGCCTACGTTTTGAAGCAATGGAGTTATAATGCTTCTTAAAACGCGATATCGCATCTCATTTCTATGTTTCATGATAAGATATAATGTCCATTGTGGAGTGTTGTGTATACCTCGTACTCACTTCAAAAGAATGTAAATGCGACACGTCATTGCTAGGAAATAGCGTTTGCAGACGTCCACGTATCGTAGCAATAGAGTCCTAATTCTTCTTAAAACGCGATATCGCATCACATTTCTATGTTTCATGATAGGATATAATATTCATTGCGAAGTGTTATGTATTCCCCGTCTACACTTCAAATGAATGTAAATGCGACATTTCCATCCTTGGAAATAACGTCTCCAGATGTCTACGTATCGAAGCAATAGAGTGCTAATGCTTCTTAAAACAGGATACCGCATCTAATTTCTATGCTTAATGTTAAGATATAATATTAATTGCGAAGTGTCATGTATACATCGTATTCACATAAAAGTAATGTGAATGGGATACTTCCTTCCTAGGAAATAGCGTTTGCAGATATCTACGTATCGAAGCAGTAAAGTTCTAGTGCTTCTTAAAACGGAATATCGCATCTCATTTCAATGTTTCACTATAAGATATAATATTTATTGCGAAGTGTCACGTATACATCGCATACACTTCAAATGAATGTAAATGCGACACTTCCTTGCTAGGAAATAGCGTTTGCAGACGTCTACGTATCGAAGCAATAGAGTTCTAATGCTTCTTCAAACGGGATATCGCAACTCATTTCTATGCTTCATGATAAGAAATAATATTCATTGCGAAGTTTCATGTATTCCTCGTATTCACTTCAAATGAATGTAAATGCGACACTTCCTTGCTAGGAAATAGTGTTGGCAGATGTCTACGTGTCGAAGCAATAAAGTTCTAATGCTTCTCAAACCGGGATATCGCATTTCATTTCTATGTTTCATGATAAGATATAATATTCATTGCGGAGTGTCATGTATACCTGGCATTCACTTCAAAGGAATGTAAATGCGACACCTTCTTCCTAGGAAATAGCTTTTGCAGATGTCTACGTATCGTAGCAATAGAGTTCTACCGCTTCATAAAACGCGATATCGCATCCCATTTCTATGTTTCATGATAAGATATAATATTCATTGTGGAGTGCTTCGTATACCTCGTATTCACTTCAAAAGAATGTCAATGCGACACTTCCTTGCTAGGATGTAGCGTTTGCAATTGTCTACGTAAGAAGCAATAGAGTTCTAGTGCTTCTCAAAACGCGATATCGCATCCCATTTCTATGTTTCATGATAATATATAATATTCATTGTGGAGTGTTATGTATACCTCCTATTCACTTCAAAGGAATGTAAATGCGACACTTCCTTGCTAGGAAATAGCGTCTGCAGATATCTACGTATCCTAGCAATAGAGTTCTAATGCTGCTTAAAACGCGATATCGCATCTCATTTCTATGTATCATGATAAGATATAATATTCATTGTGCAATGTTATGTATACCTCTCGTTCACTTCAAAAGAATGTAAATGCGACACTTCCTTCCTAGGAAATAGCGTTTGCAGATCTCTACGTCTCGTACCAATAGAGTTCGAATGCTTCTCAAAACGCGATATCGCATCACATTTCTATGTTTCATGATAAGATATAATACTCTTTGCGGAGTGTTATGTATTCCTCCTCTACACTTCAAATGAATGTAAATGCGACAATTCCTTGCAAGGTAGTAGCGTTTGCAGATGTCTACGAATTGAAGCAATAGATTTCTAATGCTTCTTCAAACGAGATATTGCATCCCATTTCTATGTTTCATGACAAGATGAAATATTCATTGCGAATTGTCATGCATTCCTCGTATTCACTTCAAACGAATGTAAATGCGACACTTCCTTGCTATTAAATAGCGTTTGCAGATGTCTACTTATCGTAGCAATAGTGCTGTAATGCTTCCTAATTCGCGATATCGCATGTCATTTCTATGGTTCATGATGAGATATAATGTTCATTGCGAAGTGTATTGTATACCTCGTATTCATTTCAAGAGAATGTAAATGCGACGCTCTCTTGCTAGGAAATAGTGTTTCTATATGTCTACGTATCGGAACAATAGAGTTATAATGCTTCTTAACTCGCGATATCGCATCACATTTCTATGCTTCACGGTAAGGTATAATATTAATTGCGAAGTGTCATGTATACCACGTATTCACTTCAAAAGAGTGTACATGCGATAATTCCTTGCTAGGAAATGGCGTTTCCAGATGACTACATATCGAAACAATACAGTTCTAATGCATCGTAAAACGAGATGTCGCATCTCATTTCTAAGTTTCGTGATAAGATATAATATTCATTGCGAAGTGTCACCTATACCTCGAATACACTTCAAATGAATGTAAATTCGACACTTCCCTGCTATTATATGGCGTTTGCAGATGTCTACACACCGTAGCAATAGAGTTCTAAAGCTTCTTAAAACAAGATATCGCACCTCCTTTCCATGTTTCATGATAAGATATAATATTTATTGCGTAGTGTCATGAATACATCGTATTCACTTCAAAAGAATGTAAATGCGACACTTCCTTGCTAGGAAATAGCGTTTGCAAATGTCTACGTATCGCAGCAATAGAGTTCTAACGATGCTTAATTCGCGATATCGCATCTCATTTCTTTGTTTTATGATAAGATATAATATTCATTGCGTAGTATCATGTATACCACGTTTTCGCTTCAAAAGAATGTAAATCCGAAACTTCCTTCCTAAGAAATAGAGATGGCAGATGTCTACGTATCGAAGCAACAGAGTTCTAATGCTTCTTAAAACGCGAAATCGCTCCTCATTTCTATGCTTCATGATAAGATGTAATATTCATTGTGGAGTGTTATGTATACCTCGTCTACACTTCCTAGGAATGTAAATGCGTCACTTCCTTGCTTGGAAATAGCGTTTGCAGATGTCTACGTATCGACGCAATAGAGTTCTAATGCTTCTTAAATCGCCATATTGCATCTCATTTCTATGTTTCATGATAAGATTTAATATTCATTGTTAAAAGTTATGTATACCTCGTATTCACTTCAAAAGAATGTAAATGCGACACTTCCTTCCTAGGAAATAGCGTTTGCAGATTTCAGCGTATCCTAGCATTAGATTTCAATTGCATCCCAAAACGTGATATCGCATCTCATTTCTATGTTTCACGATAAGATATAATATTTATTGCGAAGTGTCACGTATACATCGCATACACTTCAAATGGATGTAAATGCGGCAATTCCCTCCTAGGAAATAGCGTTTGCAGATGTCTACGTTTCGTAGCAAGCGTTTTATAATGCTTCTTCAAACAAGATATCGCATCTCATTTCTGTGTTTCATGATAACATATAATATTCATTGCGAAGTGTTATGTATACCTCGCATACACTTCAAATGAATGTAAATGCGACACTTCCTTGCTAGGAAGTAGCTATTGCAGATGTCTACGTATCGTAGCATTAGCTTTCTATTTCATCCCAAAAAGCGATATCGCATCTCATTTCTATGTTTCATGATAAGATACAATATTTATTGCGAAGTGTCACGTATACATCGCATACACTTCAAATGAATGTAAATGCGACTCTTCCTTGCTAGGAAATAGCGTTTGCAGACGTCTAGGTATCGAAGCAATAGAGTTCTAATGCTTCTTGAAACGGGATATCGCATCTCATTTCTATGTTTCATGATAAGATATAATATTCATTGCGAAGTTTCATGTATTCCTCGTATTCACTTCAAATGAGTTTAAATGCGACACTTCCTTGCTAGGAAATAGAGTTTACCGATGTCTACGTATCGAAACAATAGAGTTCTAATGCTTCTTAAAACGCGATATCGCATCTCATTGCTACGTTGCATGATGAGATATAATATTCATAGCGAAGTGTCATGTATACCTCGCATAAACTTCAAATGAATGTAAATGCGACACATCCTTGCTAGGAAATAGCGTTTGGAGATGTCTACGTATCATAGCAATAGAGTTCTGATGCTTCTTAAAACGCGATATCGCATCTCATTTCTATGTTTCGTGATAAGATATAATATTCATTGCGAAGTGTAGTGTATACCTCGTGTTCACTTCAAAAGAATGTAAATGCGACTCTTGCTTGCAAGGAAGTAGCGTTTGCAGATATCTACGTATCGTTGCAATAGAGTTCTAATGCTTCTAAAATCGCCATATCGCATCTCATTTCTATGTTTCATGATAAGATATAATATTTATTGCGAAGTGTCACGTATACATCGCATACACTTCAAATGAATGTAAATGCGACACTTCCTTGCTAGGAAATAGCGTTTGCAGATGTCTACGTATCGAAGCAATAGAGTTCTAATGCTTCTTGAAACGGGATATCGCATCTCATTTCTATGTTTCATGATAAGATATAATATTCATTGCGAAGTTTCATGTGTTTCTCGTATTCACTTCAAATGAATGTAAATGCGACACTTCCTTTCTAGGAAATAGCGTTTGCAGATGTCTACGTATCGTAGCAATAGTGTTCTGATGCTTCCAAAAACGCGATATCGCATCTCATTTCTATGTTTCATGATAAGATATGATAATCATTGCCAAGTGGCATGTATACCTCGCATACACTTCAAATGAATGTAAATGCGACACTTCCTTGCTAGGAAATAGCGTTTGCAGATTTCTGCGTATCGTAGCATTAGATTTCTATTTCATCTCAAAACGCGATATCGCATCTCATTTCTATGTTTCATGATAAGATATAATATTTATTGCGAAGTGTCACGTATACATCGCATGCACTTCAAATGAATGTAAATGCGACACTTCCTTGCTAGGAAATAGCGTTTGCAGACGTCTACGTATCGAAGCAATAGAGTTCTAATGCTTCTTGAAACGGGATATCGCATCTCATTTCTATGTTTCATGATAAGATATAATATTCATTGCGAAGTTTCATGTGTTTCTCGTATTCACTTCAAATGAATGTAAATGCGACACTACCTTTCTAGGAAATAGCGTTTGCAGATGTCTACGTATCGTAGCAATAGTGTTCTGATGCTTCCTAAAACGCGACATCGCATCTCATTTCTATGTTTCATGATAAGATATGATATTCATTGCCAAGTGGCATGTATACCTCGCATACACTTCAAATGAATGTAAATGCGACACTTCCTTGCTAGGAAACAGCGTTTGCAGAATTCTGCGTATCGTAGCATTAGATTTCTATTTCATCTCAAAACGCGATATCGCATCTCATTTCTATGTTTCATGATAAGATATAATATTTATTGCGAAGTGTCACGTATACGTCGCATGCACTTCAAATGAATGTAAATGCGACACTTCCTTGCTAGGAAATAGCGTTTGCAGACGTCTACGTATCGAAGCAATAGAGTTCTAATGCTACTTGAAACGGGATATCGCATCTCATTTCTATGTTTCATGATAAGATATAATATTCATTGCGAAGTTTCATGTATTCCTCGTATTCACTTCAAATGAGTTTAAATGCGACACTTCCTTGCTAGGAAATAGAGTTTGCAGATGTCTACGTATCGAATCAAGCGTGTTATAATGATTCTTAAAACGAGATATCGCATCTCATTTCTATGTTTCATGACAACATATAATATTCATTACGAAGTGTTATGTATACCTCGCATACACTTCAAATGAATGTAAATGCGACACTTCCGTGCTAGGAAATAGCGTTTGCAGATGTCTACGTATCGTAGAAATAGAGTTCTAACGCCTCATAAGACGCGATATCGCATCCCATTTCTATGTTTCATGATAAGATATATTATTCATTGTGCAGTGATACGTATATCTCGTCTACACTTCAAAAGAATGCAAATGCGACACTTCCTTGCTAGGAAATAGCGCCTGCGGATATCTACGTATCGTAGCAATAGAGTTATAATTCTTCGTAAAACGAGATATCGCTCACATTTCTATGTTTCGTGATAAGATATAATATTCATTGCGAAGTTTCATGTATTCCTCGTATTCACTTCAAATGTGTTTAAATGCGACACTTCCTTGCTAGGAAATAGAGTTTACCGATGTCTACGTATCGAAACAATAGAGTTCTAATGCTTCTTAAAACGCGATATCGCATCTCATTGCTACGTTGCATGATGAGATATAATATTCATAGCGAAGTGTCATGTATACCTCGCATAAACTTCAAATGAATGTAAATGCGACACTTCCATGCTAGGAAATAGCGTTTGGAGATGTCTGCGTATCATAGCAATAGAGTTCTGATGCTTCTTAAAACGCGATATCGCATCTCATTTCTATGTTTCGTATTAAGATATAACATTCATTGTGCAGTGTTATGTATACCTCGTATTCACTTCAAAAGAATGTAAATGCGACACTTCCTTGATAGGAAATAGCGTGTTGCAGATGTCCACGTATCGAAGCAGTAGAGTTCTAATGCTTCTTATATCGTCATATCGCATCTCATTTCTATGTTACATGATAAGATATAATATTCATTGCGAAGATTCATGTGTTCCTCGTATTCACTTCAAATGAATGTAAATGCGACACATCCTTTCTAGGAAATAGCGTTTGCAGTTGTCTACGTATCGAAGCAAAAGAGTTCTAATGCTTCTTAAAACGAGATATCGCATCTCATTCCTATGTTTCATGGTAAGATATATTATTCATTGCGAAGTATCACATATACATCGGATACACTTCAAATGAATGTAAATGCGACACATCCTTGATAGGAAATAGCGTTTGCAGATTTCTACGAATCGGAGCAATAGAATTCTAATGCTTCTTATATCGTCATATCGCATCTCATTTCTACGTTACATGATAAGATATAATATTCATTGCGAAGTTTCATGTGTTCCTCGTATTCACTTCAAAAGAATGTAAATGCGACACTTCCTTGATAGGAAATAGCGTTTGCAGATTTCTACGAATCGGAGCATTAGAATTCTAATGCTTCTTATATCGTCATATCGCACCTCATTTCTATGTTACATGATAAGATATAATATTCATTGCGAAGTTTCATGTGTTCCTCGTATTCACTTCAAATGAATGTAAATGCGACACTTCCTTTCTAGGAAATAGCGTTTTCAGATGTCTACGTATCGTAGCAATAGTGTTCTGATGCTTCCTAAAACGCGATATCGCATCTCATTTCTGTGTTTCATGATAAGATATGATATTCATTGCCAAGTGGCATGTATACCTCGCATACACTTCAAATGAATGTAAATGCGACACTTCCTTGCTAGGAAATAGCGTTTGCAGTTGTCTACGTGTCGAAGCAATGGAGATCTAATGCTTCTTAAAACGCGCCTTCGCATCTCATTTCTATGTTTCATGATAAGGTACAATATTCATTGTGAAGTGACATGCATACCTCGTATTCACTTCAAAAGAATGTAAATGCGACACTTCCTTGCTAGGACGTTGCGCTTGCAGATGTCTACGTATCGATGCAGTAGAGTTCTAATGCTTCTTATACGCGCTTTTGCATCACATTTCTACGATTCATGATAAGATATAATATTCATTGCGAAGTGACGTGCATACCTCGTATTCACTTCAAAAGAATGTAAATGCAACACTTCCTTGCTAGAAAGTAGCGTTTGCAGATGTCTAGGTATCGAATCAATAGAGTTCTAAAGCTTCTTAAACGAGCTTTCGCATCTCATTTCTATGTTTCATGATAATATATAATATTCATTCTGCAATGTTATGTATAACTCGCATTCACTTCAAAAGAATATAAATGCGACTCTTCCTTCCAAGGAAATAGCGTTTGCAGATTTCTACATATCGTAGCAATAGGGTTCTAATGCTTCTCAAAACACGATATCGCATCTCATTTCTATGTTTCATGATAAGATATAATATTCATTGCGAAGTTTCATGTATTCCTCGTATTCACTTCAAATGAATGTAAATGCGACACTTCCTTGCTAGGAAATAGCTTTTGCAGATGTTTATGTATCGAAGCAATAAAGTTCTAATGCATCTTAAATCGTGATATCGCATCTCATTTCGATGTTTGATGATAACATATAATATTCATTGCGCAATGTTATGTATACCTCGCATTCACTTCAAAAGAATGTAAATGCGACACGTCCTTGCTATGAAATAGCGTTTGTAGATGTCTACGTAACGTAGCAATAGAGTTCTAAAGCTTCTTAAAACGCGATATCACATCACATTTCTATGTTTCATGATAAGATATAATATTCATAGCGAAGTTTTCACGTATTCCTCGTATTCACTTCAAATGTTATGTAAATGCGGCACTTCCTTCCTAGGAAATAGCGTTTGCAGATGTCTACGTATCGTAGCAAGTGTGTTATAATGCTACTTAAAACGAGATATCGCATCTCATTTCTATGTTTCATGAGAACATATAATATTCATTGCGAAGTATTATGTATACCTCGCATACACTTCAAATGAATGTAAATGCGACACTTCCTAGCTAGGAAGTACCGATGGCAGAATTCTACTTATCGAAGCAATAGAGTTCTAATGCTTCCTAAAACGAGATATCGCATCTCATTTCTATGTGCCATGATTAGATATATTATTCATTGCGGCGTGTCATGTATACCTCGTATTCACATTAAAAGAATGTAAATCCAACACTTCCTTGCTATTAAATAGCGTTTGCAGATGTCTACGTATCGAAGCAATAGTATTCTAATGCTACTCAAAACGCGATATCGCATCTCATTCCTATGTTTCATGAAAGGATATAGTATTCATTGTGAAGTGTCATGTATACCTCGCATACACTACAAATGTAGGTAAATGCGACACCTCCTTGCTAGGAAATAGCGGCTGCAGATGTCTACATATCGAAGCAATACAGTTCTAATGCTTCTTAAATCGCCATATCACATCTCATTTTTATGTTTCATGATAAGATATAATATTAATTGCGAAGTGTGATGTATACCACCCATACACTACAAATGAATGTAAATGCGACACTTCCTTGCTGGGAAGTACCGATGGCAGAATTCAACTTACCGAAGCAATACAGATCTAGAGCTTCCTAAAACGAGATATCGCATCCCATATCTATGTGCCATGATAAGATATATTATTCATTGCGGCGTGTCATGTATACCTCGTATTCACTTCAAAAGAATGTAAATCCGACACTTCCTTGCTATTAAATAGCGTTTGCAGATATCTACGTATCGAAGCAATAGGTTTCTAATGCTTCTTAAAACGCGATATCGCATCTCATTTCTATGTTTCGTGACAACATATAATATTCATTGCGAAGTGTCACGTATACATCGCATACACTTCAAATGACTGTAATTGCGACACTTCCTTGCTAGCAAGTAACGTTTGCAGATGTCTACGTATCGTAGCAATAGATTCCTAATGCTTCTTAAAACGCGATATCATACCACATTTCTATGTTTCATGATAAGATATAATATTCATTGCGAAGTTTCATGTATTCCTCGTATTCACTTTAAATGAATGTAAATGCGATACTTCCTTGCTAGGAAATAGCGTTTGCAGATGTCACCGTATCGTAGCAAGCGTGTCATAATGATTCTTAAAACGAGATATCGCATCTCATTTCTATGTTTCATGATAACATATAATATTCATTGCGAAGTGTTATGTAGACCTCGCATACACTTCAAATGAATGTAAATGCGACACTTCCTTGCTAGGAAATAGCGTTTGCAGATGTCTACGTATAGTAACATTAAAGTTCTAATGCTTCTCAAAACGGGATATCAAATCTCATTACTATGTTTCGTGGTAAGATAAAATATTAATTGCGAAGGGTCATGTATACCCTGTATTCACATCAGAAGAATGTAAATGCGACACTTCGTTGCTAGGATATAGCGTTTGCAGATTTCTGCGTATCGTAGCATTAGATTTCTATTGCATCTCAAAACGCGATATCGCATCTCATTTCTATGTTTCATGAAAAGATATAATATTTATTGCGAAGTGTCTCGTATACACCGCATACACTTCAAATGAATGTAAATGCGACAGTTCCTTGCTAGGAAGTAGCGTTTGTAGACGTCTACGTATCCAAGCAATAGAGTTCTAATGCTTCTTGAAACGGAACATCGCATCTCATTTCTATGCTTCATGATAAGAAATAATATTCATTGCGAAGTTTCATGTATTCCTCGTATTCACTTCAAATGAATGTAAATGCGACACTTCCTTGCTAGGAAATAGCGTTTGCAGATGTCTACGTATCGTAGCAAGCGTGTCATAATGATTCTTAAAACGAGATATCGCATCTCATTTCTATGTTTCATGATAACATATAATATTCATTGCGAAGTGTTATGTAGACATCGCATACACTTCAAATGAATGTTAATGCGACACTTCCTTGCTAGGAAATAACGTTTGCAGATGCCTACGTATCGTAGCAATAGAGTTCTAATGCTTCTTATATCGCGAGATCGCATCTCATTTCCATGTTTCATGATAAGATATAATATTAATTGCGAAGTGTCATGTATACCTCGCATTCACTTCAAAAGAATGTAAATGCGACACTTCCTTGCTAGGAAATAGCGTTTGCAGATGTCTACGTATCGTAGCAATAGAGTTCTTATGCTTCTTATATTGCAAGATCGAATCTCAGATCTATGTTTCACGATAAGATATAATATTCATTGTGGAGTGTTATGTATACCTCGTATTCACCTCAAAAGAATGTAAATGCGACACTTGCTTGCTAGGAAATAGCGTTTGCAGATTTCTGCGTATCGTAGCATTAGATTTCTATTGCATCTCAAAACGCGATATCGCATCTCATTTCTATGTTTCATGAAAAGATATAATATTTATTGCGAAGTGTCACGTATACATCGCATACACTCCAAATGAATGTAAATGCGACAGTTCCTTGCTAGGAAATAGCGTTTGCAGACGTCTACGTATCGAAGCAATAGAGTTCTAATGCTTCTTGAATCGGAATATCGCATCTCATTTCTATGCTTCATGATAAGAAATAATATTCATTGCGAAGTTTCATGTATTCTTCGTATTCACTTCAAATGAATGTAAATGCGACACTTCCTTGCTAGGAAATAGAGTTTGCAGATGTCTACGTATCGTAGCAAACGTGTTATAATGCTTCTTATAACGAGATATCGCATTTCATTTCTATGTTTCGTGACAACATATAATATTCATTGCGAAGTGTTATGTATACCTCGCATACACTTCAAATGAATGTAAATGCGACACTTCCTTGCTAGGATATAGCGTTTGCAGATGTCTTCGTATCGTAGCAATAGAGTTCTTATGCTTCCTATATCGCAAGATCGAATCTCATATCTATGTTTCACGATAAGATATAATATTCATTGTGGAGTGTTATGTATACCTCGTACTCACCTCAAATGAATGTAAATGCGACACTTCCTTGCTAGGAAATAGCGTTTGCAGATTTCTGCGTATCGTAGCATTAGATTTCTATTGCATCTCAAAACGCGATATCGCATCTAATTTCTATGATTCATGAAAGGATATAATATTTATTGCGAAGTGTCACGTATACATCGCATACACTTCAACTGAATGTAAATGCGACACTTCCTTGCTAGGAAATAGAGTTTGCAGATGTCTACGTATCGTAGCAAGCGTGTTATAATGCTTCTTAAAACGAGATATCGCATCTCATTTCTATGTTTCATGACAACATATAATATTCATTGCGAAGTGTTATGCATACCTCGCATACACTTCAAATGAATGTAAATGCGACACTTCCTTGCTAGGAAATAGAGTTTGCAGATGTCTACGTATCGTAGCAAGCGTGTTATAATGCTTCTTAAAACGAGATATCGCATCTCAGTTCTATGTTTCGTGACAACATATAATATTCATTGCGAAGTGTCAAGTATACATCGCATACACTTCAAATGAATGTAATTGCGACACTTCATTGCTTGGAAATAGTGTTGGCAGATGTCTACGTGTCGAAGCAATAAAGTTCTAATGCTTCTTAAACCGGGATATCGCATTTCATTTCTATGTTTCATGATAAGATATAACATTCATTGCGGAATGTCATGTATAACTGGCATTCACTTCAAAGGAATGTAAATGCGACACCTCCTTCCTAGGAAATAGCGTTTGCAGATGTCTACGTATCGTAGCAATAGAGTTCTACCGCTTCATAAAACGCGATATCGCATCCCATTTCTATGTTTCATGATAAGATATAATATTCATTGTGGAGTGCTTCGTATACCTCGTATTCACTTCAAAAGAATGTCAATGCGACACTTCCATTCTAGCAAATAGCGTATCCAGATGTCTACGTATCGAAGCAATAGTGTTCTAATGCTACTTTAAACGCGATATCGCATCTCATTTCTATGTCTCATGATAAGATATAATATTCATTGTGCAGTGTTATGTATACCTCGTATTCACTTCAAAAGAATGTAATAGGGACACTTCCTAGCTAAGAAATAGCGTTTCCAGATGTCTACGTATCGCAACAATAGAGTTCTAATGCCTCTTAAAACGAGATGTCGCAACTCACTTCTATGTTTCGTGATCAGGTATAATATACATTGTGGATTGTCATGTATTCCTCGTATTCACTTCAAAAGAATGTAAATGCGACACTTCCTTGCTAGGAAATAGCGTTTGCAGATGTCCACGTATCGTAGCAATAGAGTTCTGACGCTTCTTAAATCGCGATATCGGATCTCATTTCCATGATTCATGATAAGATATAATATTCATTGTGGAGTGTTATGTTAACCTCGTATTCACTTCAAAAGAATGTAAATGCGACACTTCCTTGCTAGGAAATAGCGATGGCAGATGTCTACGTATCGAAGCAACAGATTTCTAATGCTTCTTAAATCGCAATATCGCATCCCATTTCTATGTTTCATGATAAGATATAATATTCACTGCGAAGTGTCACGTATACCTCGCATTCACTTCAATAGAATGTAAATGCGACACTCCCTTGCTAGGAAATAGCGTTTGCAGATGTCTACGTATAGTAGCATTAGTGTTCTAAAGCTTCCCAAACGCGATATCGCATCTCATTTCTATGTTTCATGATAATATATAATAATCATTGCGAAGTGTCATGTATACCTCGCATATACTTCAAATGAATGTAAATGCGACACTCCCTTGCTAGGAAATTACGTTTGGAGATGTCTACGTATCGTAGCATTAGAGTTCTAATGCTTCTCAAAACGCGATATCGCATCTCAATTCTATGTTTCATGATAAGATATAATATTCATTGCGGAGTGTCATGTATACCTCGTATGCACTACAATAGAATGTAAATGCGACACTTCCTTGATAGGAAATAGCGTTTGCAGATGTCTACGTATCGTAGCATTAGAGTTCTAATGCTTCTTAAATCGCGATATCGCATCTCATTTCCATGTTTCATGATAAGATATGATATTCATTGTGCAGTGATATGTATATCTCGTCTACACTTCAAAAGAATGTAAATGCGACACTTCCTTGCTAGGAAATAACGTTGGCAGATGTCTAGGTATCGAAGCAGTAGAGTTCTAATGCCTCTTAAAACGCGACATCGCATCTCATTTCTATGTTTCATGATAAGATACAATATTAATTGCCAAGTGTCATGTATACCTCGTATTCACTTCAAAAGATTGTAAATGCTACACTTCCTTGCTAGGAAGAAGCGTTTGCAGGTGTCTACGTATCGAAGCAATAGAGTTCTAATGCTGCTTAAATCGCGATATCGCATCTCATTTCCATGTTTCATGATAAGATATAATATTCATTGTGCAGTGTTATGTATACCTCGTATTCGCATCAAAAGAATGTAAATGCGACACTTCCTTGCTAGGAAATAGCGTTGGCAGATGTCTACGTATCGTAGCATTAGAGTTCTAATGCTTCTTAGAACGCGATATTGCATCTCATTTATATGTTTCATGATAAGATATAATATTCATTGTGCAGTGATATGTATATCTCGCCTACACTTCAAAAGAATGTAAATGCGACACTTGCTTCCTAGGAAATAGCGTCTGCAGAATTCTACGTATCGTAGAAATAGAGTTCTAATTCTTCTTAAAACGCGATATCGCAACTCATTTGTATGTTTCATGATAAGATACAATATTCATTGCGAAGTGTCATGTATACCTCGTATTCACTTCAAAACAATGTAAATGCGACACTTGCTTTCTAGGAAATAGCGTTTGCAGATGTCTACGTATCGAAACAATAGATTTCTAATGCTTCTAAAATCGCGATATCGGATCTCATTTCCATGATTCATGATAAGATATAATATTCATTGTGGAGTGTTATGTTAACCTCGTATTCACTTCAAAAAAATGTAAATGCGACACTTCCTTGCTAGGAAATAGCGATGGCAGATGTCTACGTATCGAAGCAACAGATTTCTAATGCTTCTTAAATCGCAATATCGCATCCCATTTCTATGTTTCATGATAAGATATAATATTCACTGCGAAGTGTCACGTATACCTCGCATTCACTTCAATAGAATGTAAATGCGACACTCCCTTGCTAGGAAATAGCGTTTGCAGATGTCTACGTATAGTAGCATTAGTGTTCTAAAGCTTCCCAAACGCGATATCGCATCTCATTTCTATGTTTCATGATAATATATAATAATCATTGCGAAGTGTCATGTATACCTCGCATATACTTCAAATGAATGTAAATGCGACACTCCCTTGCTAGGAAATTACGTTTGGAGATGTCTACGTATCGTAGCATTAGAGTTCTAATGCTTCTCAAAACGCGATATCGCATCTCATTTCTATGTTTCATGATAAGATATAATATTCATTGCGGAGTGTCATGTATACCTCGTATGCACTACAATAGAATGTAAATGCGACACTTCCTTGATAGGAAATAGCGTTTGCAGATGTCTACGTATCGTAGCATTAGAGTTCTAATGCTTCTTAAATCGCGATATCGCATCTCATTTCCATGTTTCATGATAAGATATGATATTCATTGTGCAGTGATATTTATATCTCGTCTACACTTCAAAAGAATGTAAATGCGACACTTCCTTGCTAGGAAATAACGTTGGCAGATGTCTAGGTATCGAAGCAGTAGAGTTCTAATGCTTCTTAAAACGCGACATCGCATCTCATTTCTATGTTTCATGATAAGATACAATATTAATTGCCAAGTGTCATGTATACCTCGTATTCACTTCAAAAGATTGTAAATGCTACACTTCCTTGCTAGGAAGAAGCGTTTGCAGGTGTCTACGTATCGAAGCAATAGAGTTCTAATGCTGCTTAAATCGCGATATCGCATCTCATTTCCATGTTTCATGATAAGATATAATATTCATTGTGCAGTGTTATGTATACCTCGTATTCGCATCAAAAGAATGTAAATGCGACACTTCCTTGCTAGGAAATAGCGTTGGCAGATGTCTACGTATCGTAGCATTAGAGTTCTAATGCTTCTTAGAACGCGATATTGCATCTCATTTATATGTTTCATGATAAGATATAATATTCATTGTGCAGTGATATGTATATCTCGCCTACACTTCAAAAGAATGTAAATGCGACACTTGCTTCCTAGGAAATAGCGTCTGCAGAATTCTACGTATCGTAGAAATAGAGTTCTAATTCTTCTTAAAACGCGATATCGCAACTCATTTGTATGTTTCATGATAAGATACAATATTCATTGCGAAGTGTCATGTATACCTCGTATTCACTTCAAAACAATGTAAATGCGACACTTGCTTTCTAGGAAATAGCGTTTGCAGATGTCTACGTATCGAAACAATAGATTTCTAATGCTTCTAAAATCGCGATATCGCATCTCATTTCTATGTTTCATGATAAGATATAATATTCATTGTGCAGTGATATGTATATCTCGTCTGCACTTCAGAAGAATGTAAATGCGACACTTCCTTGCTAGGAAATAGCGTCTGCAGATTTCTTCGTATCGTAGAAATAGGGTTCTAATTCTTCTTAAAACGCGATATCGCATCTCATTTGTATGTTTCATGATAAGATACAATATTCATTGCGAAGTGTTATGTATACCCCGTATTCACTTCAAAAGAATGTAAATACGACACTACCTTGCTAGGAAGTAGCAATGGCAGATGTCTACGTATCGAAGCAACAGAGTACTAATGCTTCTTAAAACGAGATATAGCATCTCATTTCTATGAATCATGATAAGATGTAATATTCATTGCGAAGTTTCTTGTATACCTCGCTTACACTTCAAATTAATATAAATGCAACACTTCCTTGCTAGGAAATAGCGATCTCAGATGTCTACGTATCGAAGCAACAGATTTCTAATGCCTCTTAAATCGCAATGTCGCATCCCATTTCTATGTTTCATGATAAGATATAATATTCATTGTGGAGTGTTATGTATACCTCGTATTCAATTCAAAAGAATGTAAATTTGACACTTCCTTGCTAGAAAATTGCGTTTGCAGATGTCTACGTATCGTAGCAATAGAGTTCTAATGCTTCTCAAAACGCGATAACGTATCTCATTTCTATGTCTCATGATAAGATATAATATTCATTGTGCGGTGTTATGTGTATCTCGTATTCAATTCAAATGAATGTAATTGCGACACTTCCTTGCTAGGAAATAGCGTTTGCAGATGTCTACATATGGTAGCAAGCGTGTTATAATGCTTCTTAAAACGAGATATCGCATCTCATTTCTATGTTTCATGACAACATATAATATTCATTGCGAAGTGTTATGCATACCTCGCATACACTTCAAATGAATGTAAATGCGACACTTCCTTGCTAGGAAATAGAGTTTGCAGATGTCTACGTATCGTAGCAAGCGTGTTATAATGCTTCTTAAAACGAGATATCGCATCTCATTTCTATGTTTCGTGACAACATATAATATTCATTGCGAAGTGTTATGTATACCTCGCATACACTTCAAAAGAATGTTAATGCGACACTTCCTTGCTAGGAAATAGCGTTTGCAGACTTCTGCGTATCGTAGCATTATATTTCTATTGCATCTCAAAACGCGATATCGCATCTCATATCTATGTTTCACGATAAGATATAATATTCATTGCGAAGTGTTATGTATACCTCCCGTACACTTCAAATGAATGTAAATGCGACAGTTCCTTGCTAGGAAGTAGCGATTGCAGATGTCTACGTATCGAAGCAATAGAGTTCTAATGCTTCTTGAAACGGGATATCGCATCTCATTTCCATGTTTCATGATAAGATATAATATTAATTGCGAAGTGTCATGTATACCTCGCATTCACTTCAAAAGAATGTAAATGCGACACTTCCTTGCTATTAAATAGCGTTTGCAGATGTCTACGTATCGTAGCAATAGAGTTCTTATGCTTCTTATATCGCAAGATCGAATCTCAGATCTATGTTTCACGATAAGATATAATATTCATTGTGGAGTGTTATGTATACCTCGTATTCACCTCAAAAGAATGTAAATGCGACACTTCCTTGCTAGGAAATAGCGTTTGCGGATTTCTGCGTATAGTAGCATTAGATTTCTATTGCATCTCAAAACGCGATATCGCATCTCATTTCTATGTTTCATGAAAAGATATAATATTTATTGCGAAGTGTCACGTATACATCGCATACACTTCAAATGAATGTAAATGCGACAGTTCCCTGCTAGATAATTGCGTCTGCAGATGACTACCTATCGTAACAATAGAGTTCCAATGCTTCTTAAAACGCGATATCGCATCTCATTTCTATGTTTCATTATAAGATATAATATTCATTGCGAAGTGTCATGTGTACCTCGCATACACTTCAAAAGAATGTAAATGCGACACTTCCTTGCTAGGAAATTGCGTTTGCAGATGTCTACGTATAGAAGCAATAGGATTCTAATGCTTGTTAAAACGCGATATCGCATCACATCCCTATGTGTCATGATAAGATATAATATTCATTGCGAAATGTTATGTATACCTCGTATTCACTTCAAAAGAATGTAAATGCGACACATCCTTGCTAGGAAATAGCATTTGCAGGTGTCTACGTATAGAAGCAATAGGATTCTAATGCTTCTTAAATCGCGATATCGCATCACATCTCTATGTGTCATGATAAGATATAACATTCATTGCGAAGTGCTATGTATACCTCGTATTCACTTCAAAAGAATGTAAATGCGACATTCCTTGCTAGGAAAAGGCACCTCCAGATGTCTACGAATCGTACCAATAGAGTTCTAATGCTTCTTAAAACGCGATATCGCATCTCCTTCCTATGTCGCATGATAAGATATATTATTCATTGCGAAGTGTCATGTATACCTCGTATTCACTTCAAAAGAATGTAAATGCGACACATCCTTGCTAGGAAATAGCGTTTGCAGGTGTCTACGTATCGTAGCAATATAGTTCTAATGCTTCTTAAAACGCGATATCGCATTTCATTTCTATGTTTCGTTATATGGTATAAAATTCATTGTGGATTGTTATGTATACCTCGTATTCACTTCAATGGAATGTAAATGCGACACTACCTTGCTATTGAATAGCGTTTCCAGATGCATACGTATCGTAGCAGTAGAGTTCTAATGCTTCGTAAAAAGCGATATAGCATCTCATTTCTATGTTCATGATAAGATAAAATATTCATTGCGAATTGTCACTTATACCACGCATACACTTCAAATGAGTGTAAATGCGTCACTTCCTTGCTAGGAAATAGCGTTTGTAGATGTCTTCGTATCGAAGGAATAGAGTTATAGTGCTCCATAAAACGAGATATCTCATCTCATTTCGATGTTTCATGATAAGATATAATATTCATTGCGGTGTTATGTATACCTCGTATACACTTCAAATGAATGTAAGTGCGACACTTCCTTGCTAGGAAGTAGCGTTCGCAGTAGTCTACGTATCGAAGCAATAGAGTTCTAATGCTTCTTAAAACTAGATATTGCATCTCATTTGAACGTTTCATGATAAGATATAATATTCATTGCGAAGTGTTACGTATTCCTCGCATACGCTTCTAATGAATGTAAATGCGACACCATCTTCCTAGGAAATAGCGTTGGCAGATGTCTACGTATCGTAGCAACAGTGTTCTAATGCTTCTCAACACCCGATATCGCATTTCATTTCTATGTTTCATTATAAGATATAATATTCATTGCGAAGTGTCACTTACACCTCCCGTACACTTCAAGTGAATGTAAATGCGCCACTTCCATGCTAGGAAATAGCGTTAGCAGATGTCTACGTATCGTAGCAATAGAGTTTTAATGCTTCTTAAAACGCGATATCGCATCTCATTTCTATGTTTCATGATAAGATATAATATTAATAGCGAAGTGTCATGTATACCTCGCACACACTACAAATGAATGTAAATGCGACACTTCCTTGCTAGGATATTACGTTTGCAGATGTCTACGTATCGAGGCAATTGAGTTCTAATGCTTCTTAGAAAGCGATGTCGAATCCCATTTCTATGTTTCATGATAAGATATAATATTCATTGCGAAATGTCACGTATGGCTCGTATTCACTTGAAAAGAATGTAAATGCGACGCTTCCTTGCTAGGAAATAGCGTTCGCAGATGTCTACGTGACTAAGCAATAGATTTCTAATGCTTCTTAAATCTAGATATCGCAACTCATTTCAACGTTTCATGATAAGATATAATATTCATTGCGAAGTGTTACGTATTCCTCGCATACACTTCAAATGAATGTAAATGCGACACTATCTTGCTAGGAAATAGCGTTGGCAGATGTCTACGTATCGTAGCAACAGAGATCTAATGCTTCTCAAAACCCGATATCGCATTTCATTTCTATGTTTCATGATAAGATATAACGTTAATTGCGAAGTGTCATTTATACCTCCCATACACTTCAAGTGAATGTAAATGCGACGCTTCCTTGCTGGGAAGTAGCATTTGCAGGTGTCTCCGCAACGAAGCAATAGTGTTCTAATGCTGCTTAAATCTAGATATCGCATCTCATTTCAACGATTCATGATAAGATATAATATTCATTGTGGAGTGTTATGTATACCTCGTACTCACTTCAAAAGAATGTAAATGCGATACTTCCTTGCTAGGAAATAGCGTTTGCAGATGTCTCTGTATCGAAGCAATGGAGATCTAATGCTTCTTAAATCGCGATATCGTATTTCATTTCTATGTTTCGTGATAAGGTATAATATTCATTGTGGAGTGTTATGTATACCTCCTACTCACTTTAGAAGAATGTAAATGCGAAACTTCCTTGCGATTAAATAGCGTTTGCAGATGTCTACGTAACGTAGCAATAGATTCCTAATGCTTTTTAAATCGCGATATCGCATCTCATTTCTATGTTTCATGACAAGATATAATATTCATTGCGAAGTGTCACATATACCTCGCATACATTTCAAATGAATGTAAATGCTACACTTCCTTGCTAGGAAATAGCGTTTGCAGATGTCTGCGTATCGAAGCAATAGAGTTCTAATGTTTCTTAAAACTAGATATCGCATCTCATTTCAACGCTTCATGATGAGATATAATATTCATTGCGAAGTGTTACGTATTCCTCGCATACGCTTCTAATGAATGTAAATGCGACACTATCTTGCTAGGAAATAGCGTTGGCAGATGTCTACGTATCGGTGCAATAGAGTTCTAATGTTCTCAAAACGCGATATCGCATCTCATTTCTATGTTACATGATAAGATATAATATTCATTGCGATGTGTCATGTATACTTGGTATTCACCTCAAAAGAATGTAAATGGGACACTTCGTTGCTAGGAAATAGCGTTAGCAGATGTCTACGTATCGAAGCAATAGGGTTCTAATGCTTCTCAAAACGCGATATGGCATCACATTTCTATGTTTCATGATAAGATATAATATTCATTGTGAAGTTACATGTATAACTCGTATTCACATCAAAGAATGTAAATGGACACTTCCTTGCCAGGAAGTAGCGTTTGCAGATGTCTACGTATTTAGCAATAGTGTTCTAATACTGGATAAAACGGGATACCGTATTTCATTTCTATGTTTCATGCTAAGATATAATATCAATTGCGAAGTGTCATGTATACCTCGTACTCACTTCAAAAGAATGTAAATGCGACACATCCTTGCTAGGAAATAGCGATTCCAAATGATTATATATCGAAGCAATAGAGTTCTAATGCTTCTCAAAACGTGATATCGCATCTCATTTATATGTTTCACGATAAGATATAATAATCATTGCGAAGTTACATGTATACCTCGTATTCACTTCAAACGAATGTAAATGTGACACTTCCTTGCCAGGAAATAGCGTTTGCAGATGTCTTCGTATCGAAGCAGTAGAGTTCTAATGCTTCTTAAAACGAGATATCGCATCACATCTCTATGTGTCATGATAAGATATAATATTCACTGCGAAGTGTTATGTATACCTCGTATTCACTTCAAAAGAATGTAAATGCGACACTTCCTTGCTAAGAAAAAGCACCTCCAGATGTCTACGAATCGCAACAATAGAGTTCTAATGCTTCTTATAACGCGATATTGCATCTCTTTCCTATGTCGCATGATAAGATATATTATTCATTGCGAGGTGTTATGTATTCCTCGTCTACACTTCAAGTGAATGTAGATGTGATACTTCCTCTCTAGGAAATTACGTTTCCAGCTATCTACGTATCGAAGCAATAGAGTTCTAATGCTTCTTATAAAGCGACATCGCATCTCATTTCTATGTTTCACGATAAGATATAATATTTAATGTGGAGTGTTATGTATACCTCGTATTCACTTCAAAAAAATTTAAATGCGACACTTCCTTGCTAGGAAATAGCGTTTGTAGATATCTACGTATCGTAGCAATGAAGATCTAATGCTTCTTAAACCGCGATATCGCAACTCATTTCTATGTTTCATGGTAAGATATAATATTCATTGTGAAGTTACATGTATAACTCGTATTCACGTCAAATGAATGTAAATGTGACACTTCATTGCTAGGAAATAGCGTTTGCTGATGTCAACGTATCGAAACAAAAGTGTTCTAATGCTTCTTAAAACTAGATGTCGCATCGCATTTCTATGTTTCATGATAAGATATAATATTCATTGCGAAGTGTCACGTACACCTCGTATTCACTTCATAAGAATGTAAATGCGACACTTCCATTCTAGGAAATAGCGATTGCAGATGTCTGCGTATCGAAGCAATAGAGGTCCTATGCTCCTTAAATCGCAATATCGCATCTCATTTCTATGTTTCATGATAACATATAATATTCATTGCGAAGTGTCATGTATACATCGCATACACGTCAAATGAATGTAAATGTGACACTTCATTGCTAGGAAATAGCGTTTGCTGATGTCAACGTATCGAAACAAAAGTGTTCTAATGCTTCTTAAAACTAGATGTCGCATCGCATTTCTATGTTTCATGATAAGATATAATATTCATTGCGAAGTGTCACTTATACCTCGTATTCACATCAAAAGAATGTAAATGCGACACTTCCTTGCTAGGAAATAGCTTTGGCATATGTCTACGTATGGAAGCAATAGAGTTCTAATGCTTCTTATAACGAGATATGGCATCTCAATACTATGTTTTATAATAAGATATAATATTCATTGCGAAGTGTCATGCATACCTCGTATTCCCTTCAAAAGAATGTTAATGCGACACTTCCTTGCAGGGAAATCGCGTTTCCAGATGTCTACGTATCGAAGCAATAGTGTTATAATGCTTCTTAAATCGCGATATCGCATCTCATTTCTATATTTCGTGATAAGATATAATATTCATTGTGGATTGCTATGTATACCTCGTATTCGCTTCAAAAGAATGTAAATGCGACACTTCCTCGCTACGAAATATCGTTTGCAGATGTCTACGTATTGTACCAAAGGAGTTCTAATGCTTCTTAAACCGCGATATCGCTCCACATTACTATGTTTCATGATGAGATATAATATTCATTGTGGAGTGTCATGTATACCTCGTATTCACTTCAACAGATTGTAAATGCGACACTTCCATCCTAGGTAATAGCGTTTGCAGATGTCTATGTGTCGTAGCAATAGAGTTCTAATGCTTCTTAAATCGTCATATCGCATCTCATTTCTATGCTTCATGATAAGATACAGTAATCATTGTGCAGTGTTATGTATACCCCGTAATCACATCAAATGAATGTAAATACGACCCTTCCTTGATAGGAATTAGCGTTTGCAGATGTCTACGTATCGTAGCAATAGATTTTTAACGCTTCTTAAAGCGCGATATCGCATCTCATTTCTATGTTTCATGATAAGATATAATATTCATTGCGAAGTGTTATATACTCCTAATATTCACTTCAAATGAATGTAAGTGCGACACTTCCCTGCTAGGAAGAAGTGTTTCCAGATGTCTACGTATCGAAGCTATAGAGTTCTGATGCTTCTTAAAACGCGATATCGCATCTCATTTCTATGTTTCATGATAAGATATGATATTCATTGCGATGTGTCATGTATACCTTGTATTCACCTCAAAAGAATGAAAATGCGACACTTCCTTTCTAGGAAATAACGATTCCAGATATCTACGTATCGAAGCAATAGAGTACTAATGCTTCTTAATTTGCGATATCGCATCTCATTTCTATGTTTCATGATATGATATAATACTCATTTCGAAGTGTCAGGTATACCGCGTATTCACTTCAAAAGAATGTAAATACGACACTTCCCTGCTAGGAAATAGCGTTTGCAGATGTCTACGTATCGAAGCAATAGAGTTCTAATGCTTCTTAAACCGCGAAGTGGCATTTCATTCCTTTGTTTCGTGATAAGGTACAACAATCATCGTGGAGTGTTATGTATACCCCGTATTCACATCAAAAGAATGTAAATGCGACACTTGCTTCCTACGAAATAGCGTTTGCAGATGTCTACGTATCGATGCAATAGAATTCTAACGCTTCGTAAAACGCGATATCGCATCACATTTCACTGTTTCATGATAAGATATAATATTCATTGTGGAGTGTTATGTTAACCTCTTATTCACTTCAAATGAATGTAAATGCGACACTTCCTTGCTAGGAAATAGCGTTTGCAGATGTCTACGTATCGTAGCATTAGTGTTCTAATGCTTCTCAAAACGCGATATCGCATCTCATTTCTATGTTTCATGATAATACATAATAATCATTGCGAAGTGTTATGTATACCTCGCATACACTTCAAATGAATGTAAATGCGACACTCCCTTGCTAGGAAATAGCGTCTGCAGATGTCTACGTATCGTAGAAATAGAGTTCTAATTCTTCTTAAAACGCGAGATAGCATCTCATTCCTATGTTTCATTACAAGATATAATATTCATTGCGAAGTGTCATGTATACCTCGTATTCACTTCAAGAGAATGTAAATGCGACACATACTTGCTAGGATATAGCGTTTGCAGATGTCTGCGTATCGAAGCAATAGAGCCCTAACGCTTCTTAAATCGCGATATCGCATCTCATTTCTATGTTTCATGATAAGATATAACATTCATTGCGAAGTGTTACGTATACCTCGCATACACTTCAAATGAATGTAAATCCGACACTTCCTTGCTAGGAAATAGCGTTTGCAGATGTCTACGTATCGTAGAAATAGAGATCTAATGCTTCTCAAACCGTCATATCGCATTTCATTTCTATGTTTCATGATAAGATATAATATTCATTGCGAATTGTCATGTATACCTCTCATACACTTCAGAAGAATGTAAATGCGACACTTCCTTGCTAGGAAACAGCGTCTGCAGATGCCTACGCATCGTAGCAATAGAGTTCTAATGCTTCCTAAAACGCGCTCTCACATCACATTTCTATGTTTCATGATAAGATATAATATTCATTGCGAAGTTTCATGTATTCCTCGTATTCACTTCAAATGAATGCAAATGCGACACTTCCTTGCTAGGAAATAGCGTTTGCAGATGTCTACGTATCGAAGCAATAATGTTCTAATGCATCTTAAATCGTGATATCGCATATCATTACTATGTTTCATGAACACATATAATATTCATTGTGCAATGTTATGTATACCTCGCATTTACTCCAAAAGAATGTAAATGCGACACGTCCTTGCTAGGAAATAGCGTTTGTAGATGTCTACGTATCGTAGCAATAGAGTTCTGAATTTTCTTAAAACGCGATATCACATCACATTTCTATGTTTCATGATAGGACATAATATTCATTGCGAAGTTTCACGTATTCCTCGTATTCACTTCAAATGGATGTAAATGCGGCACTTCCTTCCTTGGAAATAGCGTTTGCAGATGTCTACGTATCGTAGCAAGCGTGTTATAATGCTTCTTAAAACAAGATATCGCATCTCATTTCTATGTTTCATGATAACATATAATATTCATTGCGAAGTTTCATGTATTCCTCGTATTCACTTCAGACGAATGTAAATGCGACACTTCCTTGCTAGGGAATAGCGTTTGCAGATGTCTACGTATTGAAGCAATAGAGTTCTAATGCTTCATGAAACGGGATATCGCATCTCATTTCTATGCTTCATGATAAGATATAATATTCATTGCGAAGTTCATGTATTCCTCGTATTCACTTCAAATGAATGTAAATGCGACACTTCCTTGCTAGGAAATAGCGTTTGCAGATTTCTGCGTATCGTAGCATTAGATTTCTATAGCATCTCAAAACGCGATATCGCATCTCATTCCTATGTTTCATGACAAGATACAATATTTATTGCGAAGTGTCACGTATACATCGCATACAGTACAAATGAATGTAAATGCGACACTTCCTTGCTAGGAAATAGCGTTTGCAGACGTCTACGTATCGAAGCAATAGAGTTCTAATGCTTCTTGATACGGGATATCGAATCTCATTACTGTGTTTCATGATAAGATATAATATTCATTGCGAAGTTTCATGTATTCCTCGTATTCACTTCAAATGAGTGTAAATGCGACACTTCCTTGCTAGGAAATAGAATTTGCAGATGTCTACGTATCGAAGCAATAGAGTTCTAATGCTTCCTGAAACGGGATATCGAATCTCATTACTGTGTTTCATGATAGGATATAATATTCATTGCGAAGTTTCATGTGTTCCTCGTATTCACTTCAAATGAAAGTAAATGCGACCCTCCATTGCTAGGAAATAGAGTTTGCAGATGCCTACGTATCGTAGCAAGCGTGTTATAATGCTTCCTAAAACGGGATATCGCATTTCATTTCTATGTTTCAGGACAACATATAATATTCATTGCGAAGTGTTATGTATACCTCGCATACACTTCAAATGAATGTAAATGCGATACTTCCTTGCTAGGAAATAGCGATTGCAGATGTCTACGTATCGAAGCAATAGAGTTCTAATGCTTCTCAAAACGCGATATCGAATCTCATTCCTATGTTTCATGATAAGATATAATATTCATTTCGAAGTTTCACGTATACATCGCATACACTTCAAATGAATGTAAATGCGACACTTCCTTTCTAGGAAAGAGCGATTGCAGATGTCTACGTATCGAAGCAATAGAGTTCTAATGCTTCTCAAAACGCAATATCGCATCCCTTTTCTATGTTTCATGATAAGATATAATATTCATTGTGGAGTGTTATGTATACCTCGTATTCACTTCAAAAGGATGTAAATGCTACACTTCCTTGCTAGGAAATAGCGTTTGGAGATGTCTACGTATCATAGCAATAGAGTTCTGATGCTTCTTAAAACGCGATGTCGCTCCTCACTTCAATGTTCCATGATAAGATATAATATTCATTGCGAAGTGTCAAGTATACCTCGCATACACTTCAATTGAATAAGAATGCGACACTTCCATTCTAGGAAATTACGTTTCCAGATGTCTACGTATCGAAGCAATAGAGTTGTAATGCTTCTTAAATCGCGATGTCGCATCTCATTCATATGTTTCGATATAAGATATAATATCCATTGTGTAGTGTTATGTATACCTCGCATACAATTCAAAAGAATGTAACTGCGACACTTACTTGCTAGGAAATGGCGTTTGCAGATGTCTACGTATCGTAGCAATTGTGTTCTGATGCTTCCTAAAACGCGATATCGCATCTCATTTCTATGTTTCATGATAAGATATGATATTCATTGCCAAGCGGCATGTATACCTCGCATACACTTCAAGTGAATGTAAATGCGACACTTCCTTGCCAGGAAATAGCGTTTGCAGTTGTCTACGTGTCGAAGCAATAGAGTTCTAATGCTTCTTAAAACGCGCCTTCGCATCTCATTTCTATGTTTCATGATAAGGTATAATATTCATTGTGAAGTGACATGCATACCTCGTATTCACTTCAACTGAATGTAAATGCGACACTTCCACTCTAGGAAATTACGTTTCCAGATGTCTACGTATCGAAGCAATAGAGTTCTAATGCTTCTTAAATCGCGATTTCGCATCTCATGACTATGTTTCATGATAAGATATAATATTCACTGAAAGGTGTCATGTATACCTCGTATTCACTTCAAGAGAATGTAAATGCTACACTTCCTTGCTAGGAAATAGCGTTTGCAGATGTCTCCGTATCGAAGCAATAGAGTTCTAATGCTTCTTAAAACGAGATGTCGCATCTCATTTGTATGTTTCATGATAAGATATAATATTCATTGCGAAGTGTCATGTATACCTCGCATGCACTACAGATGAATGTAAATGCGACACTTCCTTGCTAGGAAATAGCGTTTGCAGATGTCTACGTATTGTAGCAAGCGTGTTATGATGCTTCTTAAAACGAGACATCGCATCTCATTTCTATGTTTCATGATAACATATAATATTCATTGCGAAGTGTTATGTATACCTCGCATACACTTCAAATGAATGTAAATGCGACACTTCCTTGCTAGGAAATAGCGATTGCAGATGTCTACGTATCGAAGCAATAGAGTAGTTCTAATGCTTCTTGAGACGGGATATCGAATCTCATTTCTATGTTTCATGATAAGATATAGTATTCATTGCGAAGTTTCATGTATTCCTCGTATTCACTTTAAATGAATGTAAATGCGACACTTCCTTGCTAGGAAATAGCGTTTGCAGATGTCTACGTATCGAAGCAATAAAGTTCTAATGCTTCTTATATCGCGATATCGCATCTCATTTCTATGTTTCATGATAATATATAATATTCATTGTGCAATGTTATGTATACCTCGCATACACTTCAAATGAATGTAAATGCGTCCCTTCCTTGCTAGTATATATCGGTGGCTGATGTCTACGTATCGAAGCAACAGAGTTCTTATGCTTCTTAAAACGCGAAATCGATCCTCATTTATATGCTTCATGATAAGATGTAATTTTCATTGTGGATTGTTATGTATACCTCGTATTCACTTCAAAAGATAGTAAATGCGACACTTCCTCGCTAGGTAATAGCGTCTGCAGATGTCTCCGTATCGTAGCAATAGGTTTCTAATGCTTCTTAAAACGCGAATCGATCCTCAATTATATGTTTCATGATAAGATACAATATTCATTGTGGAGTGTTATGTATATCTCGTCTACACTTCCTAAGAATGTAAATGCGACACTTCCTTGCTTGGAAATGGCGTTTGCAGATGTCTTCGTATCGAAGCAATAGAGTTCTAATGCTTCTTAAATCGTCATATCGCATCTCATTTCTATGTTTCATGATAAGATGTAATATTCATTGTGCAGTGTTATGTATACCCCGTATTCACCTCAAAATGATGTAAATACGACACTTCCTTGTTAGGAAATAGCGTTTGCAGATGTCTACGTATCGTAGCAATAGAGTTCTAATGCTTCTCGAAACGCGATATCGCATCTCATTTCTATGTTTCATGATAAGATATAATAATCATTGCGAAGTGTCATGTATACCACGTATTCACTTCAAAAGAATGTAAATGCGACACTTCATTGCTAGGAAGTAGCGTTTGCAGATATCTACTTATCGGAGCAATAGGGTTCTTATGCTTCTTGAAACGCGATATCGCATCACATTTCTATGCTTCATGATAAGGTATAATATTCATTGCGAAGTGTTATGTATACCTCGCATACACTTCAAATGAATGTAAATGCGACACTTCCTTGCTAGGAAATAGCGTTTGCAGATGTCTACGTATTGTAGCAAGCGTGTTATGATGCTTCTTAGAACGAGACATCGCATCTCATTTCTATGTTTCATGATAACATATAATATTCATTGCGAAGTGTTATGTATACCTCGCATACACTTCAAATGAATGTAAATGCGACACTTCCTTGCTAGGAAATAGCGATTGCAGATATCTACGTATCGTAACAATACACTTCTAATGCTTCGTAAAACGAGATGTCGTATCTCACATCTAAGTTTCGTGATAAGATATTATATTAATTGCGAAGTGTCCTGCATACCACGTATTCAATTCAAAAGAGTGTAAATGCGATACTTTCATGCTAGGAAATAGCGTTTGCAGATGTCTACGTATAGTAACAATAGAGTTCTAATGCTTCTCAAAACGCGATAACAAATCTCATTTCTATGTTTCATGGTAAGATAAAATATTAATTGCGAAGTGTCATGTATACCTTGTATTCACTTCAGAAGAATGTAAATGCGACACTTCCTTGCTAGGAAATAGCGTTTGCAGATTTATGCGTATCGTAGCATTAGATTTCTATTGCATCTCAAAACGCGATATCGCATCTCATTTCTATGTTTCATGAAAGGATATAATATTTATTGCGAAGTGTCACGTATACATCGCATACACTTCAACTGAATGTAAATGCGACACTTCCTTGCTAGGAAATAGCGCTTGCAGACGTCTACGTATCGAAGCAATAGAGTTCTAATGCTTCTTAAAACGAGGTGTCGCATCTCATTCCTATGTTTCATGATAAGATATAACATTCATTGCGAAGTGTTACGTATACCTCGCATACACTTCAAATGAATGTAAATCCGACACTTCCTTGCTAGGAAATAGCGTTTGCAGATGTCTACGTATCGAAGCAATAGAGTTATTATGCTTTTTAAAACGCGATATCGCATCTCATTTCAATGTTTCATGATAAGATAAAATATTCGTTGCGAAGTGTCATGTATACCACGAATTCACTTCAAAAGAATGTAAAGGCGACTCCTCCTTGCTAGAAGATAGCGTTTCCAGATCACTACGTATCGCAGCAATAGATTTCTAATGCTTCTTAAAACGCCATATCGCATCTCATTTCTATGTTTCATAATAAGATATAATATTCATTGCGAAGTGTCATGTATACCACGAATTCACTTCAAAAGAATGTAAATGCGACACTTCCTTGCTAGGAAGTAGCGTTTCCTGATATCCACGTATCGAAGCAATAAAGTTCTAATGCTACTTAAAACGGGATATCGCATCTCATTTCTATGTTCCATGATAAAATATAATACTCATTGCAAAGTGTCATGTATACCTGGCATTCACATCAAAGGAATGTAAATGCGACACTTCCTTCCTAGGAAATAGAGTTAGCAGATGTCTACGTATCGTAGCAATAGAGTTCTACCGCTTCATAAAACGCGATATCGCATCCCATTTCTATGTTTCATGATAAGATATAATATTCATTGTGGAGTGCTTCGTATACCTCGTATTCACTTCAAAAGAATGTAAATGCGACACTTCCTTGCTAGGAAAAAGCGTTTGCAGATGTCTACGTATCGAACCAATATACTTCTAATGCGCCTTAAGTCGTCATATCACATCACATTTCAGTGTTTCATGATAAGATATAATATTCTTTGCGAAGTGTCTAGTATACCTCGCATACACTTCAACTGAATGTAAATGCGACACTTCCTTGCTATTAAATAGCGTATGCACATGTCTACTTATCGTAGCAATAGAGCTCTAATGCCTCTCAAAACGCGATATCGCATCTCATTTCTATGTTTCATGATAAGATATAATGTTCATTGCGAAGTATCACTTATACCTCGCATACACTTCAAATGAATGTAATTGCGACACTTCATTGCTTGGAAATAGTGTTGGCAGATGTCTACGTGTCGAAACAATAAAGTTCTAATGCTTCTCAAACCGGGATATCGCATTTCATTTCTATGTTTCATGATAAGATATAATATTCATTGCGGAGTGTCATGTATACCTGGCATTCACTTCAAAGGAATGTAAATGCGACACCTTCTTCCTAGGAAATAGCTTTTGCAGATGTCTACGTATCGTAGCAATAGAGTTCTACCGCTTCATAAAACGCGATATCGCATCCCATTTCTATGTTTCATGATAAGATATAATATTCATTGTGGAGTGCTTCGTATACCTCGTATTCACTTCAAAAGAATGTCAATGCGACACTTCCATTCTAGCAAATAGCGTATCCAGATGTCTACGTATCGAAGCAACAGTGTTCTAATGCTACTTTAAACGCGATATCGCATTTCATTTCTATGTCTCATGATAAGATATAATATTCACTGTGCAGTGTTATGTATACCTCGTATTCACATCAAAAGAATGTAGTAGGGACACTTCCTAGCTAAGAAATGGCGTTTCCAGATGTCTACGTATTTCAAAAATAGAGTTCTAATACCTCTTAAAACGAGATGTCGCATCTCATTTCTATGTTTCATGATAAGATATAATATTCATTGCGGAGTGTCATGTATACCTCGTAATCTCTCCAAAAGAATGTAAATACGACACTTCCTTGCTAGGGAATAGCGTTTGCAGATGTCTACGTATCGTAGCAATAGTGTTCTAATGCTTCTTAAAACGCGATATCGCATCTCATTTCTATGTATCACGATAAGATATAGTATTCATTGCGAAGTGTCGCTTATACCTCGCATACACTTCAAATGAATGTAAATGTGACATTTCCATACTAGGAAGTAGCGTTTGCGGATGTCTCCGTATCGAAGGAATAGAGATCTAATGCTTCTTAAGTCGCGATGTCGCATTTCATATCTATGGTTCATGATAAGATATAATATTCATTGCGAAGTGTCATGCATACCTCGTGTCCACTTCAGAAGAATGTAAATGCGACACCTTCTTGCTAGGGAATAGCGTTTGCCAATGTCTACGTATCGTAGCAATAGAGTTCCAATGCTTCTTAAAACGCGATATCGCATCGCATTTCTATGCTTCATGATAAGATATAATATTCATTGTGGAGTGTTATGTATACCTTGTATTCACTTCAATAGATTGTAAATGCGGCACATCCTTGCTAGGAAATAGCGTCTGCTGATATCCACGTATCGTAGCAATAGAGTTCTAATCCTTCTTAGAACGCGATATCGCATCTTATTACTATGTTTCATGATAAGATATAGTATTCATTGCGAAGTGTCATGAATATCTCGCATTAACTTCAAAAGAATGTAAATACGACACTTCCCTGCTAGATAATTGCGTCTGCAGATGACTACCTATCGTAACAATAGAGTTCCAATGCTTCTTAAAACGCGATATCGCATCTCATTTCTATGTTTCATTATAAGATATAATATTCATTGCGAAGTGTCATGTGTACCTCGCATACACTTCAAAAGAATGTAAATGCGACACTTCCTTGCTAGGAAATTGCGTTTGCAGATGTCTACGTATAGAAGCAATAGGATTCTAATGCTTGTTAAAACGCGATATCGCATCACATCCCTATGTGTCATGATAAGATATATTATTCATTGCGAAGTGTCATGTATACCTCGTATTCACTTCAAATGAAAGTAAATGCGACACTTCCTTGCTAGGAAATAGCGTTTCCAGATATCTACGTATCGTAGCAATAGAGTTCTAAAGCTTCTTAAAACGCCATATCGCATCTCATTTCTATGTTTTATGATAAGATATAATATTCATTGTGGAGTATTATGTATTCCTGGTATTCACTTCATAAGAATGTCCATGCGACACTTCCTTTCTAGGAAATAGCGCTGGCAGGTGTCTACGTATCGTAGCATTAGAGTTCTAATGCTACTAAAAACGCGATATCGCATCTCATTTCTATGTTTCATGATAAGATATAATATTCAATGTGCAGTGTTATGTATACCTCGTATTCACTTCAAAAGAAAGTAAGTGCGACTCTTCCTTGCTAGTAAATGGCGTTTGCAGACGTCTACGTATCGAAGCAATGGAGTTCTAATGCTTCTTAAAACGCGATATCGCATCTCATTTCCATGATTCGTGATAAGATATAATATTCATTATGGAGTGTCATGTATACCTCGCATACGCTTCAAATGAATGTAAATGCGACACTTCCTTGCTAGGAAATTGCGTTTGCAGATGTCTACGTATAGAAGCAATAGGATTCTAATGCTTGTTAAAACGCGATATCGCATCACATCCCTATGTGTCATGATAAGATATAATATTCATTGCGAAGTGTTATGTATACCTCGTATTCACTTCAAAAGAATGTAAATGCGACACATCCTTGCTAGGAAATAGCATTTGCAGGTGTCTACGTATAGAAGCAATAGGATTCTAATGCTTCTTAAATCGCGATATCGCATCACATCTCTATGTGTCATGATAAGATATAACATTCATTGCGAAGTGCTATGTATACCTCGTATTCACTTCAAAAGAATGTAAATGCGACATTCCTTGCTAGGAAAAGGCACCTCCATATGTCTACGAACCGTACCAATAGAGTTCTAATGCTTCTTAAAACGCGATATCGCATCTCCTTCCTATGTCGCATGATAAGATATATTATTCATTGCGAAGTGTCATGTATACCTCGTATTCACTTCAAAAGAATGTAAATGCGACACATCCTTGCTAGGAAATAGCGTTTGCAGGTGTCTACGTATCGTAGCAATATAGTTCTAATGCTTCTTAAAACGCGATATCGCATTTCATTTCTATGTTTCGTTATATGGTATAAAATTCATTGTGGATTGTTATGTATACCTCGTATTCACTTCAATGGAATGTAAATGCGACACTACCTTGCTATTGAATAGCGTTTCCAGATGCATACGTATCGTAGCAATAGAGTTCTAATGCTTCGTAAAAAGCGATATCGCATCTCATTTCTATGTTCATGATAAGATAAAATATTCATTGCGAATTGTCACTTATACCACGCATACACTTCAAATGAGTGTAAAAGCGTCACTTCCTTGCTTGGAAATAGCGTTTGTAGATGTCTTCGTATCGAAGGAATAGAGTTATAGTGCTCCATAAAACGAGATATCTCATCTCATTTCGATGTTTCATGATGAGATATAATATTCATTGCGGTGTTATGTATACCTCGTATACACTTCAAATGAATGTAAGTGCGACACTTCCTTGCTAGGAAGTAGCGTTCGCAGTAGTCTACGTATCGAAGCAATAGTGTTCTGATGCTTCTTAAATCGCGATATCGTATCTCATATCTATGGTTCATGATAAGATATAATATTCATTGCCCGGTGTCATGTGTACCTCGCACACACATCAAATGAATTTAAATGCGACACTTCCTTTCTAGAATATTACGTTTCCAGCTGTCTACGTATCGAAGCAGTAGAGTTCGAATGCTTCTGAAAACGCGATATCGCATCTCATTTCAATGTTTCATGATATGATATAATATTCATTACGAAGTGTTATGTATTCCTCGTCTACACTTCAAATGAATGTAAATGCGACACTTCCATGCTTGAAAATAACGTTTGCACATGTCTACGTATCGAAGCCATAGAGTTCTAATGCATCTTAAAACGCGATATCGCATCCCATTTCTATGTATCATGATATGATATAATATTCATTACGAAGTGCTATGTATTCCTCGTCTACACTTCAAAAGAATATAAATGCGACACTTCCTTGCTAGGAAATAGCTATTGGAGATGTCTACGTATCGTAGCAAACGTGTTATAATGCTTATTAAAACGAGATATCGCATCCCATTTCTATGTTTCATGATAATATATAATATTCATTGTGCAATGTTATGTATACCTCGCACTCACTGCAAAAGAATATAAATGCGACACTTCCATGCTAGGAAATAGCTATTGCAGATGTCTACGTATCGAAGCAATAGAGTTCTAATGCTTCTTGAAACGGGATATCGCATCTCATTTCTATGCTTCATGATAAGATATAATATTAATTGCGAAGTGTAATGTATACCTAGTATTCACTTCAGAAGAATGTAAATGCGACACTTCCTTGTAGGAAAAAGCGTTTCCAAATGTCTACGTATCGAAAAAATAGGTTTCTAATGCTTCTTAAAACGAGATGACGTATTTCATTACTATGTTTCGTAATAAGGTATAATATTAATTGCGAAGAGTCATGTATACCTCGTATTCACTTCAAAAGAATGTAAATGCGACATATCGTTTCTAGGAAATAGCATTTGCAGGTGTCTACGTATCGTAGCAATATATTTCTAATGCTTCTTAAAACGCGATATCGCATTTCATTTCTATGTTTCGTTATATGGTATAAAATTCATTGTGGATTGTTATGTATACCTCGTATTCACTTCAATGGAATGTAAATGCGACACTACCTTGCTATTGAATAGCGTTTCCAGATGCATACGTATCGTAGCAATAGAGTTCCAATGCTTCTTAAAACGCGATATCGCATCTCATTTCTGTGTTTTATGATAAGATATAATATTCATTGTGCAGTGTTATGTATACATCGTATTCACCTCAATAGAATGTAAATGCGACACTTCCTTTCTAGGAAATAGCGTTTGCAGATGTCTATGTATCGTAGCAATAGAGTTCTAGTGCTTCTCAAAACGCGATATCGCATCTCAATTCTATGAATCATGGTAAGACGTAATATTCATTGCGAAGTATCTTGTATACCTCGCATACACTTCAAATGAATGTAAATGCGACACTTCCTTGCTAGGAAATAGCGTTTGCAGATGTCTCCGAATCGTAGCAATAGAGTTCTAATGCTTCTTAAATCGCGATATCGCATCTCATTTCTATGTTTCGTGATCAGGTATAATGTGC
Source organism: Xylocopa sonorina (assembly GCF_050948175.1). Lineage (NCBI taxonomy): Eukaryota > Metazoa > Arthropoda > Insecta > Hymenoptera > Apidae > Xylocopa > Xylocopa sonorina. The sequence goes on along the minus strand of NW_027490178.1, from coordinate 1,025,584 downwards.
ATTTGGGATTGTTATTTATTCCTCGTATTCACTTCAAAAGAATGTAAATGCGACACTTCCTTGCTAGGAAATAGCGTCTGCAGAAGTGTACGTATCGTAGCAATATAGTTCCAATGCTTCTTAAACCGCGATATCGCATCTCTCTTCTATGATTCATGATAAGTATTAATATTCAGTGCGAAGTGTCAAGTATACTTGGCACACACGTCAAACGAATGTAAATGCGACACTTCTTTGCTAGGAAATAGCTTTTGCAGATGTCTACGCATCGAAGAAATATGGTTCTAATGCTTCTTAAATCGAGATAACGCATCCCGTTTTAACGTTTCATTATAAGATATAATATTCATTGTGGAGTGTTATGTATACCTCCTACTCACTTCAAAAGAATGTAAGTGCGACGCTTCCTTGCTAGGAAATAGCGTTCGCAGATGTCTACGTATCGTAGCATTGGAGTTCTAATCCTTCTAAAACGCGATATCGCAACTCATTTATATGTTTCATGATTAGATATAATATTCATTGCGAAGTGTCTTGAATACCTCGCATACACTTCAAATGAATGTAAATGCGACACGTCCTTGCTAGGAAATAGCGATGGCAGATGTCTACGTAACGAAGCAATATGGTTCTAATGCTTCCTAAACCCCAAATCGCTCCCCATTTATATGCTTACTGATAAGATATAATATTCATTGTGGAGTGTTATGTATACCTCGTATTCACATCAAAGGAATGTAAATGCGACACTTCCTTGGTAGGAAATAACGTCTGCAGATGTCTACGTATCGTAGCAATAGAGTTCTAATGCATCTTATAACGCGATACCGCATCTCATTTCTATGTTTCATTATAAGATATAATATTCATTGCGAAGTGTCATGTATACCTCGCATACACTTCAAATGAATGTAAATGCCACACATCCTTGCTAGGAAATAGCGATTCCAGATGTCTATATATCGAAGCAATAGAGTTCTAATGCTTCTCAAAACGTGATATCGCATCTCATTTATATGTTTCACGACAAGATATAATATTCATTGTGCAGTGTTATGTATGACTCGTATTCACTTCAAAAGAATGATAATGCGTCACTTCCTTGCTAGGAAATAGCGTTTGCAGGTGTCTATGTATCGTAGCAATAGACTTCTGATTCTTCTTAAAGCGCGATATCGCATCTCATTTCTATGTTTCATGCTAAGATATAATATTCATTGCGAAGTGTCATGTATACCTCGTATTCACTGCAAAAGAATGTAAATGCGACACTTCCTTGCAAGCAAGTAGCGTTTGCAGATGTCTCCGTATCGTTGCAATAGAGTTCTAATGATACTCAAAACGCGATATAGCATCTCATTTCTATGTTTCATGATATGATATAATATTCATTGTGGAGTATTATGTATTCCTGGTATTCACTTTAATAGAATGTCAATGCGACACTTCCTTTCTAGGAAATAGAGCTTGCAGGTGTCTACGTATCGTAGCATTAGAGTTCTAATGCTTATCAAAACGCGATGTGGCATCCCATATCTATGCTTCATGATAAGATATAATATTCATTGCGAAGTGTCACATATACCTCGCATACACTTCAAATGAATGTAAATGCTACACTTCCTTGCTAGGAAATAGCGTTTGCAGATGTCTACGTATCGAAGCAATAGAGTTCTAATGCTTCTTAAAACTAGATATCGCATCTCATTTGAACGTTTCATGATAAGATATAATATTCATTGCGAAGTGTTACGTATTCCTCGCATACGCTTCTAATGAATGTAAATGCGACACTATCTTGCTAGGAAATAGCGTTGGCAGATGTCTACGTATCGGTGCAATAGAGTTCTAATTTTCTCAAAACGCGATATCGCATCTCATTTCTATGTTACATGATAAGATATAATAATCATTGCGAAGTTACATGTATACCTCGTATTCACTTCAAACGAATGTAAATGCGACACTTCCTTGCCAGGAAATAGCGTTTGCAGATGTCTACGTATCGAAGCAATAGGGTTCTAATGCTTCTCAAAACGCGATATGGCATCACATTTCTATGTTTCATGATAAGATATAATATTCATTGTGAAGTTACATGTATAACTCGTATTCACATCAAAGAATGTAAATGGACACTTCCTTGCCAGGAAGTAGCGTTTGCAGATGTCTACGTATTTAGCAATAGTGTTCTAATACTGGATAAAACGGGATACCGTATTTCATTTCTATGTTTCATGCTAAGATATAATATCAATTGCGAAGTGTCATGTATACCTCGTACTCACTTCAAAAGAATGTAAATGCGACACATCCTTGCTAGGAAATAGCGATTCCAAATGATTATATATCGAAGCAATAGAGTTCTAATGCTTCTCAAAACGTGATATCGCATCTCATTTATATGTTTCACGATAAGATATAATAATCATTGCGAAGTTACATGTATACCTCGTATTCACTTCAAACGAATGTAAATGCGACACTTCCTTGCCAGGAAATAGCGTTTGCAGATGTCTTCGTATCGAAGCAGTAGAGTTCTAATGCTTCTTAAAACGAGATATCGCATCACATCTCTATGTGTCATGATAAGATATAATATTCACTGCGAAGTGTTATGTATACCTCGTATTCACTTCAAAAGAATGTAAATGCGACACTTCCTTGCTAAGAAAAAGCACCTCCAGATGTCTACGAATCGTAACAATAGAGTTCTAATGCTTCTTATAACGCGATATTGCATCTCTTTCCTATGTCGCATGATAAGATATATTATTCATTGCGAGGTGTTATGTATTCCTCGTCTACACTTCAAGTGAATGTAGATGTGATACTTCCTCTCGAGGAAATTACGTTTCCAGCTATCTACGTATCGAAGCAATAGAGTTCTAATGCTTCTTATAAAGCGACATCGCATCTCATTTCTATGTTTCACGATAAGATATAATATTTAATGTGGAGTGTTATGTATACCTCGTATTCACTTCAAAAAAATTTAAATGCGACACTTCCTTGCTAGGAAATAGCGTTTGTAGATATCTACGTATCGTAGCAATGAAGATCTAATGCTTCTTAAACCGCGATATCGCAACTCATTTCTATGTTTCATGGTAAGATATAATATTCATTGTGAAGTTACATGTATAACTCGTATTCACGTCAAATGAATGTAAATGTGACACTTCATTGCTAGGAAATAGCGTTTGCTGATGTCAACGTATCGAAACAAAAGTGTTCTAATGCTTCTTAAAACTAGATGTCGCATCGCATTTCTATGTTTCATGATAAGATATAATATTCATTGCGAAGTGTCACTTATACCTCGTATTCACATCAAAAGAATGTAAATGCGACACTTCCTTGCTAGGAAATAGCTTTGGCATATGTCTACGTATGGAAGCAATAGAGTTCTAATGCTTCTTATAACGCGATACCGCATCTCATTTCTATGTTTCATTATAAGATATAATATTCATTGCGAAGTGTCATGTATACCTCGCATACACTTCAAATGAATGTAAATGCCACACATCCTTGCTAGGAAATAGCGATTCCAGATGTCTATATATCGAAGCAATAGAGTTCTAATGCTTCTCAAAACGTGATATCGCATCTCATTTATATGTTTCACGATAAGATATAATATTCATTGTGCAGTGTTATGTATGACTCGTATTCACTTCAAAGAATGATAATGCGTCACTTCCTTGCTAGGAAATAGCGTTTGCAGGTGTCTATGTATCGTAGCAATAGACTTCTGATTCTTCTTAAAGCGCGATATCGCATCTCATTTCTATGTTTCATGCTAAGATATAATATTCATTGCGAAGTGTCATGTATACCTCGTATTCACTGCAAAAGAATGTAAATGCGACACTTCCTTGCAAGCAAGTAGCGTTTGCAGATGTCTCCGTATCGTTGCAATAGAGTTCTAATGATACTCAAAACGCGATATAGCATCTCATTTCTATGTTTCATGATATGATATAATATACATTGTGGAGTATTATGTATTCCTGGTATTCACTTTAATAGAATGTCAATGCGACAGTTCCTTTCTAGGAAATAGAGCTTGCAGGTGTCTACGTATCGTAGCATTAGAGTTCTAATGCTTATCAAAACGCGATGTGGCATCCCATATCTATGCTTCATGATAAGATATAATATTCATTGCGAAGTGTCACATATACCTCGCATACACTTCAAATGAATGTAAATGCTACACTTCCTTGCTAGGAAATAGCGTTTGCAGATGTCTACGTATCGAAGCAATAGAGTTCTAATGCTTCTTAAAACTAGATATCGCATCTCATTTGAACGTTTCATGATAAGATATAATATTCATTGCGAAGTGTTACGTATTCCTCGCATACGCTTCTAATGAATGTAAATGCGACACCATCTTCCTAGGAAATAGCGTTGGCAGATGTCTACGTATCGTAGCAACAGTGTTCTAATGCTTCTCAACACCCGATATCGCATTTCATTTCTATGTTTCATTATAAGATATAATATTCATTGCGAAGTGTCACTTACACCTCCCGTACACTTCAAGTGAATGTAAATGCGCCACTTCCATGCTAGGAAATAGCGTTAGCAGATGTCTACGTATCGTAGCAATAGAGTTTTAATGCTTCTTAAAACGCGATATCGCATCTCATTTCTATGTTTCATGATAGAATATAATGTTCATTGCGAAGTGTTATGTCTACATCGTATTAACCTCAAAAGAATGTAAATGCGACACTTCCTTACTAGGAAATAACGTTTGCAGAAGTCCTCGTATCGTAGCATAAGTTTGTAATGCTTCTCATAACGCGATATCGCATCTCATTTCTATGTTTCATGATAAGATATAATATTCATTGCGAAGTGTCATGTATACTTGGTATTCACCTCAAAAGAATGTAAATGCAACACTTCCTTGCAAGGAAATAGCGTTTGCAGATGCACATATCTATGTTTCATAATAAGGTATAATATTCATTGCGAAGTGTCACGCATACCTCGCATACATTTCAAATGAATGTAAATGCTACACTTCCTTGCTAGGAAATAGCGAATGCAGATGTCTACGTATCGAAGCAATAGAGTTCTATTGCTTCTTAAAACGAGTTGTCGCATCTCATTTCTATGTTTCATGATAAGATATAATATTCATTGCGAAGTGTCACATATTACCTCGCATACATTTCAAATGAATGTAAATGCTACACTTCCTTGCTAGGAAATAGCGTTTGCAGATGTCTACGTATCGAAGCAATAGAGTTCTAATGCTTCTTAAATCGCGATATCGCATCTCATTTCTATGTTTCATGATAAGATATAATATTAATAGCGAAGTGTCATGTATACCTCGCACACACTACAAATGAATGTAAATGCGACACTATCTTGCTGGGAAGTAGCATTTGCAGGTGTCTCCGTAACGAAGCAATAGTGTTCTAATGCTGCTTAAATCTAGATATCGCATCTCATTTCAACGATTCATGATAAGATATAATATTCATTGTGGGGTGTTATGTATACCTCGTACTCACTTCAAAAGAATGTAAATGCGATACTTCCTTGCTAGGAAATAGCGTTTGCAGATGTCTCTGTATCGAAGCAATGGAGATCTAATGCTTCTTAAATCGCGATATCGTATTTCATTTCTATGTTTCGTGATAAGGTATAATATTCATTGTGGAGTGTTATGTATACCTCCTACTCACTTTAGAAGAATGTAAATGCGAAACTTCCTTGCGATTAAATAGCGTTTGCAGATGTCTACGTAACGTAGCAATAGATTCCTAATGCTTTTTAAATCGCGATATCGCATCTCATTTCTATGTTTCATGACAAGATATAATATTCATTGCGAAGTGTCACATATACCTCGCATACATTTCAAATGAATGTAAATGCTACACTTCCTTGCTAGGAAATAGCGTTTGCAGATGACTGCGTATCGAAGCAATAGAGTTCTAATGTTTCTTAAAACTAGATATCGCATCTCATTTCAACGCTTCATGATAAGATATAATATTCATTGCGAAGTGTTACGTATTCCTCGCATACGCTTCTAATGAATGTAAATGCGACACTATCTTGCTAGGAAATAGCGTTGGCAGATGTCTACGTATCGGTGCAATAGAGTTCTAATGTTCTCAAAACGCGATATCGCATCTCATTTCTATGTTACATGATAAGATATAATATTCATTGCGATGTGTCATGTATTCTTGGTATTCACCTCAAAAGAATGTAAATGGGACACTTCGTTGCTAGGAAATAGCGTTAGCAGATGTCTACGTATCGAAGCAATAGGGTTCTAATGCTTCTCAAAACGCGATATGGCATCACATTTCTATGTTTCATGATAAGATATAATATTCATTGTGAAGTTACATGTATAACTCGTATTCACATCAAAGAATGTAAATGGACACTTCCTTGCCAGGAAGTAGCGTTTGCAGATGTCTACGTATTTAGCAATAGTGTTCTAATACTGGATAAAACGGGATACCGTATTTCATTTCTATGTTTCATGCTAAGATATAATATCAATTGCGAAGTGTCATGTATACCTCGTACTCACTTCAAAAGAATGTAAATGCGACACATCCTTGCTAGGAAATAGCGATTCCAAATGATTATATATCGAAGCAATAGAGTTCTAATGCTTCTCAAAACGTGATATCGCATCTCATTTATATGTTTCACGATAAGATATAATAATCATTGCGAAGTTACATGTATACCTCGTATTCACTTCAAACGAATGTAAATGCGACACTTCCTTGCCAGGAAATAGCGTTTGCAGATGTCTTCGTATCGAAGCAGTAGAGTTCTAATGCTTCTTAAAACGAGATATCGCATCACATCTCTATGTGTCATGATAAGATATAATATTCACTGCGAAGTGTTATGTATACCTCGTATTCACTTCAAAAGAATGTAAATGCGACACTTCCTTGCTAAGAAAAAGCACCTCCAGATGTCTATGAATCGTAACAATAGAGTTCTAATGCTTCTTATAACGCGATATTGCATCTCTTTCCTATGTCGCATGATAAGATATATTATTCATTGCGAGGTGTTATGTATTCCTCGTCTACACTTCAAGTGAATGTAGATGTGATACTTCCTCTCGAGGAAATTACGTTTCCAGCTATCTACGTATCGAAGCAATAGAGTTCTAATGCTTCTTATAAAGCGACATCGCATCTCATTTCTATGTTTCACGATAAGATATAATATTTAATGTGGAGTGTTATGTATACCTCGTATTCACTTCAAAAAAATTTAAATGCGACACTTCCTTGCTAGGAAATAGCGTTTGTAGATATCTACGTATCGTAGCAATGAAGATCTAATGCTTCTTAAACCGCGATATCGCAACTCATTTCTATGTTTCATGGTAAGATATAATATTCATTGTGAAGTTACATGTATAACTCGTATTCACGTCAAATGAATGTAAATGTGACACTTCATTGCTAGGAAATAGCGTTTGCTGATGTCAACGTATCGAAACAAAAGTGTTCTAATGCTTCTTAAAACTAGATGTCGCATCGCATTTCTATGTTTCATGATAAGATATAATATTCATTGCGAAGTGTCACGTACACCTCGTATTCACTTCATAAGAATGTAAATGCGACACTTCCATTCTAGGAAATAGCGATTGCAGATGTCTGCGTATCGAAGCAATAGAGGTCCTATGCTCCTTAAATCGCAATATCGCATCTCATTTCTATGTTTCATGATAACATATAATATTCATTGCGAAGTGTCATGTATACCTCGCATACACGTCAAATGAATGTAAATGTGACACTTCATTGCTAGGAAATAGCGTTTGCTGATGTCAACGTATCGAAACAAAAGTGTTCTAATGCTTCTTAAAACTAGATGTCGCATCGCATTTCTATGTTTCATGATGAGATATAATATTCATTGCGAAGTGTCACTTATACCTCGTATTCACATCAAAAGAATGTAAATGCGACACTTCCTTGCTAGGAAATAGCTTTGGCATATGTCTACGTATGGAAGCAATAGAGTTCTAATGCTTCTTATAACGAGATATGGCATCTCAATACTATGTTTTATAATAAGATATAATATTCATTGCGAAGTGTCATGCATACCTCGTATTCCCTTCAAAAGAATGTTAATGCGACACTTCCTTGCAGGGAAATCGCGTTTCCAGATGTCTACGTATCGAAGCAATAGTGTTATAATGCTTCTTAAATCGCGATATCGCATCTCATTTCTATATTTCGTGATAAGATATAATATTCATTGTGGATTGCTATGTATACCTCGTATTCGCTTCAAAAGAATGTAAATGCGACACTTCCTTGCTACGAAATATCGTTTGCAGATGTCTACGTATTGTACCAAAGGAGTTCTAATGCTTCTTAAACCGCGATATCGCTCCACATTTCTATGTTTCATGATGAGATATAATATTCATTGTGGAGTGTCATGTATACCTCGTATTCACTTCAAAAGAATGTAAATGCGACACTTCCTTCCTAGGAAGTAGCGTCTGCAGATGTCTACGTATCGTAGCAATAGTGTTCTAATGCTTCTTAAAACGCGATATCGCATCTCATTACTATGTTTCATAATATGATATAATACTCATTGCGAATTGTCATGTATAACGCACATAGGCTTCAAATGAATGTAAATGCGACACTACCTTGCTGGGAAATAGCGTTACCAGATGTCTACGTATCGAGGCAATAGTGTTCTAATGCTTCTTAAATCGCCATACCGCATCTCATTTCTATGTCTCATGATTAGATATAATATTCATTGCGAAGTGTTATTTATACCTCGTATTCCTTTCACAGGAATGTAAATGCAACCCTTCCTTGCGAGGAAATAGTGTTTGCAGGTTTCTACGTATCGATGCAATAGAGTTCTGATTCTTCTTAAAACGCGATATAGCATCTCATTCCTATGTCTCATGATAAGATATAATATTCATTGCGCAGTGTTATGTATTTCTCGTCTACACTGCAAATCAATGTAAATACGACAGTTCCTTGGCAGAAAATAGCGAATGTAGATGTCTACGAATCGAAGCAATAGAGTTATAGTGCTTCTTAAAACGGGATATCGCATCCCATTTATATGTCTCATGATAAGAAATAATAGCCACTGCGAAGAGTCATGTATAGCTCGTATTCACTTCAATAGAATGTGAATGCGGCACTTCTTTGGTAGGAAGTAGCGTTCGCAGATGTCTACCTATCGAAGCAATAGAGTTCTAATGCTTCTCAAAACACAAAATCGCATCTCATTTCTATGTTTCATGACAAGATATAATGTTCATTGCGGAGGGTTATGTATATCTCGTCTATACTTAAAAAGAATGTCAATGGGATACTTCCTTACTAGGAAATAGCTTTACCAGATGTCTACGTATCGAAGCATTAGAGTTCTAATGCTTCTTAAAACGCAATATCGTATCACATTTCTATGATTCATGACATGGTATAATATTCATTGCGAAGTGTCATGTATACCTCGTGTTCACTTCAAAATAATGTAAATGCGACACTTCCTTGCCATTAAATTACGTTTGCAGATGTCTACGTATCGTACCAATGGAGTTCTAAAGCTTTTTAAATTGCGATATCGCATCTCATTCCTATTTTTCATGATAAGATATAATATTGATTGTGCAGTGTTATGTATATCTCTTCTACACTTCAAATGAATGTAAATTCGACACTTGCTTGGGGGGGAATAGTGTTTGCAGATGTCTACGTCTTGAAGCAATAGAGTCCTAATGCCTCTTATATCGCAATATCGCATCCCATTTCGATGTTTCATGATAACGTATAATATTCATTGCGAAGTGTCATGTATACCTCGTATTCCTTTCAAAAGAATGTAAATGCGACACTTCCTTGGTAGGAAGTATCGTTTGCAGATGTCTACGTATCGAAGCAATAGAGTTCCAATGCTTCTTACATCGTCGTATCGCATCTCATTTCTATGTTTCATGATCAGATATAATATTCATTGTGCAGTGTTATGTATGAAGCGTATTTACTTCAAAAGAATTTAAATGTGGCACTTCCTTGGTAGGAAATAGCGTTTGAAGATGTCTACGTATCGTAGCAATAGAGTTCTAAAGATTCTTAAAACGCGATAACGCATCTCATTTCTATGCTTCATCATAAGATACAATATTAATTGCCAAGTGTTATGTATTCCTCGTCTACACTTCAAATGAATCTAAATGTGACACTTCCTTGCTAGGAAATAGCGTTGGCAGATGCCTACGTATCGAAGCAGTAGGGTTCTAATGCTTCATAAAACGTGATATCGCATCTTACTTCTATGTTTCATGATAAGATATAATATTCATTGGGAAGTGTTATGTATACCTCGCATTAACTTCAAAAGAATATAAATGCGACACTTGCTTGCTAGGATATAGCGTTTGCAGATTTCTGCGTATCGTGGCATTAGATTTCTATTGCATCTTAAAACGACATACCGCATCTCATTCCTATGTTTCATGGTACGATATATTATTCATTGCGAAGTATCACGTATACCTCGCATACTCTTCAAATGAATGTAAATGCAACCCTTCCTTGCGAGGAAATAGTGTTTGCAGGTTTCTACGTATCGATGCAATAGAGTTCTGATTCTTCTTAAAACGCGATATAGCATCTCATTCCTATGTCTCATGATTAGATATAATATTCATTGCGAAGTGTTATGTATTTCTCGGCAACGCTTCAAATGAATGTAAATGAGACTCTTCCTTGCTAGGAAATAGCGATTGCAGATGTCTACGTATCGTAGCAATAGAGATCTAATGCTTCCAAAACCGCGATATCGCATCTCATTTCTATGTTTTATGATAAGATGAAATAGTCACTGCGAAGTGTCATGTATACCTCGTATTCACTTCAAAAGATAGTAAATGCGACACTTCCTTGCTAAGAAATAGCGTTTGCAGATGTCTACGTATCTAAGCAATAGAGTTCTATTGCTTCTTGAATCGCGATATCGCTTCTCATTTCTATGTTTCATGATAAGATATAATATTCATTGTGCAGTGTTATGTATATCTCGTCTACACTTCAAATGAATGTAAATGCGACACTTCCCTGCTAGGGAATAGCGTCTGCAGATGTCTACGTATCTAAGCACTAGAGTTCTAATGCTTCTTAAATCGCGATATCGCATCTCATTTCTATGTTTCATGATAAGATATAATATTAATTAGCAAGTGTCATGTACACCTCGCATACTCTTCAAATGAATGTAAATGCGACACTTCCGTGCGAGGAAATAGCGTTTGCAGAAGTCTACCTATCGAAGCAATAGAGTTCTAATGCTTCTTAAATCGCAAAATCGCATCTCATTTCTATGTTTCATGATAAGATATAATATACATAGTGCACTGTTATGTATACCTCGTATTTACTTCAAAAGAATGTAAATGCGACATTTCCTTGCTAGGAAGTAGCGCTTTCAGTTGTCTACGTATCGAAGCAATAGTGTTCTAATGCATCTTAAATCGCGATATCGCATCTGATTTCTATGTTTCATCATAAGATATAATATTCATTGTGTAGTGTTATGTATACCTCGTATTCACTTCAAAAGAATGTAAGTGCGACGCTTCCTTGCTATTGAATAGCGTTTGCAGATATCTACGTACCGTAGCAATAGATTTCTAATGCTTTTTAAATCCCGATATCGCATCTCATTTCTATGTTTCATGCGAAGATATAACATTCATTGTAGAATGTTATCTATACCCCCTATTCACTTCAAGTGAATGCAAATGCGAAACATGCTTCCTAGGAAATAGCGTTTGTAGAGGTCTCCGTATCGTAGCAATAGAGTTCTAATCCTTCTTAGAACGCGATATCGCACCTTATTACTATGTTTCATGTTAAGATACAATATTCATTGCGAAGTGTCATGTATATCTCGCATACACTTCAAATGAATGTAAATGTGATACTCCCTCGCTAGGAAAGAGCGATGCCAGATGTCTACGTATCGAAGCAATAGAGTTCTAATGCTTCTTAAAACACGATATCGCATCTCATTTCAATGTTTCATGATAACATATAATATTCATTGTGGAGTGTTATGTTAACCTCGTATTCACTTCAAAAGAATGTAAATGCGACATTTCCATGCTAGGAAATAGCGTTTGCAGATATCTACGTATATTAGCAATAGAGTTATAATGCTTTTTAAAACGCGATATCGCATCTCACTTCTATGTTTCATGATAAGATATAATATTCATTCAGGAGTGTTATGTACACCTCGTATTCACTTCAACAGATTGTAAATGCGACACTTCCATCCTAGGTAATAGCGTTTGCAGATGTCTATGTGTCGTAGCAATAGAGTTCTAATGCTTCTTAAATCGTCATATCGCATCTCATTTCTATGCTTCATGATAAGATATAGTAATCATTGTGCAGTGTTATGTATACCCCGTAATCACATCAAATGAATGTAAATACGACCCTTCCTTGATAGGAATTAGCGTTTGCAGATGTCTACGTATCGTAGAAATAGAGATCTAATGCTTCTCAAAACGTCATATCGCATTTCATTTCTATGTTTCATGATAAGATATAATATTCATTGCGAATTGTCATGTATACCTCTCATACACTTCAGAAGAATGTAAATGCGACACTTCCTTGCTAGGAAACAGCGTCTTCAGATGCCTACGCATCGTAGCAATAGAGTTCTAATGCTTCCTAAAACGCGCTCTCAAATCACATTTCTATGTTTCATGATAAGATATAATATTCATTGCGAAGTTTCATGTATTCCTCGTATTCACTTCAAATGAATGCAAATGCGACACTTCCTTGCTAGGAAATAGCGTTTGCAGATGTCTACGTATCGAAGCAATAATGTTCTAATGCATCTTAAATCGTGATATCGCATATCATTACTATGTTTCATGAACACATATAATATTCATTGTGCAATGTTATGTATACCTCGCATTTACTCCAAAAGAATGTAAATGCGACACGTCCTTGCTAGGAAATAGCGTTTGTAGATGTCTACGTATCGTAGCAATAGAGTTCTGAATTTTCTTAAAACGCGATATCACATCACATTTCTATGTTTCATGATAGGACATAATATTCATTGCGAAGTTTCACGTATTCCTCGTATTCACTTCAAATGGATGTAAATGCGGCACTTCCTTCCTTGGAAATAGCGTTTGCAGATGTCTACGTATCGTAGCAAGCGTGTTATAATGCTTCTTAGAACAAGATATCGCATCTCATTTCTATGTTTCATGATAACATATAATATTCATTGCGAAGTTTCATGTATTCCTCGTATTCACTTCAGACGAATGTAAATGCGACACTTCCTTGCTATGGAATAGCGTTTGCAGATGTCTACGTATTGAAGCAATAGAGTTCTAATGCTTCATGAAACGGGATATCGCATCTCATTTCTATGCTTCATGATAAGATATAATATTCATTGCGAAGTTCATGTATTCCTCGTATTCACTTCAAATGAATGTAAATGCGACACTTCCTTGCTAGGAAATAGCGTTTGCAGATTTCTGCGTATCGTAGCATTAGATTTCTATTGCATCTCAAAACGCGATATCGCATCTCATTCCTATGTTTCATGATAAGATACAATATTTATTGCGAAGTGTCACGTATACATCGCATACAGTACAAATGAATGTAAATGCGACACTTCCTTGCTAGGAAATAGCGTTTGCAGACGTCTACGTATCGAAGCAATAGAGTTCTAATGCTTCTTGATACGGGATATCGAATCTCATTACTGTGTTTCATGATAAGATATAATATTCATTGCGAAGTTTCATGTATTCCTCGTATTCACTTCAAATGAGTGTAAATACGACACTTCCTTGCTAGGAAATAGAATTTGCAGATGTCTACGTATCGAAGCAATAGAGTTCTAATGCTTCCTGAAACGGGATATCGAATCTCATTACTGTGTTTCATGATAAGATATAATATTCATTGCGAAGTTTCATGTGTTCCTCGTATTCACTTCAAATGAAAGTAAATGCGACCCTTCCTTGCTAGGAAATAGAGTTTGCAGATGCCTACGTATCGTAGCAAGCGTGTTATAATGCTTCCTAAAACGAGATATCGCATTTCATTTCTATGTTTCAGGACAACATATAATATTCATTGCGAAGTGTTATGTATACCTCGCATACACTTCAAATGAATGTAAATGCGATACTTCCTTGCTAGGAAATAGCGATTGCAGATGTCTACGTATCGAAGCAATAGAGTTCTAATGCTTCTCAAAACGCGATATCGAATCTCATTTCTATGTTTCATGATAAGATATAATATTCATTTCGAAGTTTCACGTATACATCGCATACACTTCAAATGAATGTAAATGCGACACTTCCTTTCTAGGAAAGAGCGATTGCAGATGTCTACGTATCGAAGCAATAGAGTTCTAATGCTTCTCAAAACGCAATATCGCATCCCTTTTCTATGTTTCATGATAAGATATAATATTCATTGTGGAGTGTTATGTATACCTCGTATTCACTTCAAAAGGATGTAAATGCTACACTTCCTTGCTAGGAAATAGCGTTTGGAGATGTCTACGTATCATAGCAATAGAGTTCTGATGCTTCTTAAAACGCGATGTCGCTCCTCACTTCAATGTTCCATGATAAGATATAATATTCATTGCGAAGTGTCAAGTATACCTCGCATACACTTCAATTGAATAAGAATGCGACACTTCCATTCTAGGAAATTACGTTTCCAGATGTCTACGTATCGAAGCAATAGAGTTGTAATGCTTCTTAAATCGCGATATCGCATCTCATTCATATGTTTCGATATAAGATATAATATCCATTGTGTAGTGTTATGTATACCTCGCATACAATTCAAAAGAATGTAACTGCGACACTTACTTGCTAGGAAATGGCGTTTGCAGATGTCTACGTATCGTAGCAACTGTGTTCTGATGCTTCCTAAAACGCGATATCGCATCTCATTTCTATGTTTCATGATAAGATATGATATTCATTGCCAAGCGGCATGTATACCTCGCATACACTTCAAGTGAATGTAAATGCGACACTTCCTTGCCAGGAAATAGCGTTTGCAGTTGTCTACGTGTCGAAGCAATAGAGTTCTAATGCTTCTTAAAACGCGCCTTCGCATCTCATTTCTATGTTTCATGATAAGGTATAATATTCATTGTGAAGTGACATGCATACCTCGTATTCACTTCAACTGAATGTAAATGCGACACTTCCACTCTAGGAAATTACGTTTCCAGATGTCTACGTATCGAAGCAATAGAGTTCTAATGCTTCTTAAATCGCGATTTCGCATCTCATGACTATGTTTCATGATAAGATATAATATTCACTGAAAGGTGTCATGTATACCTCGTATTCACTTCAAGAGAATGTAAATGCTACACTTCCTTGCTAGGAAATAGCGTTTGCAGATGTCTCCGTATCGAAGCAATAGAGTTCTAATGCTTCTTAAAACGAGATGTCGCATCTCATTTCTATGTTTCATGATAACATATAATATTCATTGCGAAGTGTTATGTATACCTCGCATACACTTCAAACGAATGTAAATGCGACACTTCCTTGCTAGGAAATAGCGATTGCAGATGTCTACGTATCGAAGCAATAGAGTAGTTCTAATGCTTCTTGAGACGGGATATCGAATCTCATTTCTATGTTTCATGATAAGATATAGTATTCATTGCGAAGTTTCATGTATTCCTCGTATTCACTTTAAATGAATGTAAATGCGACACTTCCTTGCTAGGAAATAGCGTTTGCAGATGTCTACGTATCGAAGCAATAAAGTTCTAATGCTTCTTATATCGCGATATCGCATCTCATTTCTATGTTTCACGATAATATATAATATTCATTGTTCAATGTTATGTATACCTCGCATTCACTTCAAAAGAATATAAATGCGACACTTCCTTGCTGGGAAATAGCTATTGCAGATGTCTACGTATCGAAGCAATAGAGTTCTAATGCTTCTTGAAACGGGATATCGCATCCCATTTCTATGCTCAATGATAAGATATAATATTAATTGCGAAGTGTAATGTATTCCTTGTATTCACTTCAGAAGAATGTAAATGCGACACTTCCTTGCTTGGAAATGGCGTTTGCAGATGTCTTCGTATCGAAGCAATAGAGTTCTAATGCTTCTTAAATCGTCATATCGCATCTCATTTCTATGTTTCATGATAAGATGTAATATTCATTGTGCAGTGTTATGTATACCCCGTATTCACCTCAAAATGATGTAAATACGACACTTCCTTGCTAGGAAATAGCGTTTGCAGATGCCTACGTATCGTAGCAATAGAGTTCTAATGCTTCTCGAAACGCGATATCGCATCTCATTTCTATGTTTCATGATAAGATATAATAATCTTTGCGAAGTGTCATGTATACCACGTATTCACTTCAAAAGAATGTAAATGCGACACTTCATTGCTAGGAAGTAGCGTTTGCAGATATCTACTTATCGGAGCAATAGGGTTCTTATGCTTCTTGAAACGCGATATCGCATCACATTTCTATGCTTCATGATAAGGTATAATATTCATTGCGAAGTGTTATGTATACCTCGCATACACTTCAAATGAATGTAAATGCGACACTTCCTTGCTAGGAAATAGCGTTTGCAGATGTCTACGTATTGTAGCAAGCGTGTTATGATGCTTCTTAGAACGAGACATCGCATCTCATTTCTATGTTTCATGATAACATATAATATTCATTGCGAAGTGTTATGTATACCTCGCATACACTTCAAATGAATGTAAATGCGACACTTCCTTGCTAGGAAATAGCGATTGCAGATATCTACGTATCGTAACAATACACTTCTAATGCTTCGTAAAACGAGATGTCGTATCTCACATCTAAGTTTCGTGATAAGATATTATATTAATTGCGAAGTGTCATGCATACCACGTATTCAATTCAAAAGAGTGTAAATGCGATACTTTCATGCTAGGAAATAGCGTTTGCAGATGTCTACGTATAGTAACAATAGAGTTCTAATGCTTCTCAAAACGCGATAACAAATCTCATTTCTATATTTCATGGTAAGATAAAATATTAATTGCGAAGTGTCATGTATACCTTGTATTCACTTCAGAAGAATGTAAATGCGACACTTCCTTGCTAGGAAATAGCGTTTGCAGATTTATGCGTATCGTAGCATTAGATTTCTATTGCATCTCAAAACGCGATATCGCATCTCATTTCTATGTTTCATGAAAGGATATAATATTTATTGCGAAGTGTCACGTATACATCGCATACACTTCAACTGAATGTAAATGCGACACTTCCTTGCTAGGAAATAGCGCTTGCAGACGTCTACGTATCGAAGCAATAGAGTTCTAATGCTTCTTAAAACGAGGTGTCGCATCTCATTCCTATGTTTCATGATAAGATATAACATTCATTGCGAAGTGTTACGTATACCTCGCATACACTTCAAATGAATGTAAATCCGACACTTCCTTGCTAGGAAATAGCGTTTGCAGATGTCTACGTATCGAAGCAATAGAGTTATTATGCTTTTTAAAACGCGATATCGCATCTCATTTCAATGTTTCATGATAAGATAAAATATTCGTTGCGAAGTGTCATGTATACCACGAATTCACTTCAAAAGAATGTAAAGGCGACTCCTCCTTGCTAGAAGATAGCGTTTCCAGATCACTACGTATCGCAGCAATAGATTTCTAATGCTTCTTAAAACGCCATATCGCATCTCATTTCTATGTTTCATAATAAGATATAATATTCATTGCGAAGTGTCATGTATACCACGAATTCACTTCAAAAGAATGTAAATGCGACAATTCCTTGCTAGGAAGTAGCGTTTCCTGATATCCACGTATCGAAGCAATAAAGTTCTAATGCTACTTAAAACGGGATATCGCATCTCATTTCTATGTTCCATGATAAAATATAATACTCATTGCAAAGTGTCATGTATACCTGGCATTCACATCAAAGGAATGTAAATGCGACACTTCCTTCCTAGGAAATAGAGTTAGCAGATGTCTACGTATCGTAGCAATAGAGTTCTACCGCTTCATAAAACGCGATATCGCATCCCATTTCTATGTTTCATGATAAGATATAATATTCATTGTGGAGTGCTTCGTATACCTCGTATTCACTTCAAAAGAATGTAAATGCGACACTTCCTTGCTAGGAAAAAGCGTTTGCAGATGTCTACGTATCGAACCAATATACTTCTAATGCGCCTTAAGTCGTCATATCACATCACATTTCAGTGTTTCATGATAAGATATAATATTCTTTGCGAAGTGTCTAGTATACCTCGCATACACTTCAACTGAATGTAAATGCGACACTTCCTTGCTATTAAATAGCGTTTGCACATGTCTACTTATCGTAGCAATAGAGCTCTAATGCTTCTCAAAACGCGATATCGCATCTCATTTCTATGTTTCATGATAAGATATAATGTTCATTGCGAAGTATCACTTATACCTCGCATACACTTCAAATGAATGTAATTGCGACACTTCATTGCTTGGAAATAGTGTTGGCAGATGTCTACGTGTCGAAGCAATATAGTTCTAATGCTTCTCAGACCGGGATATCGCATTTCATTTCTATGTTTCATGATAAGATATAATATTCATTGCGGAGTGTCATGTATACCTGGCATTCACTTCAAAGGAATGCAAATGCGACACCTTCTTCCTAGGAAATAGCTTTTGCAGATGTCTACGTATCGTAGCAATAGAGTTCTACCGCTTCATAAAACGCGATATCGCATCCCATTTCTATGTTTCATGATAAGATATAATATTCATTGTGGAGTGCTTCGTATACCTCGTATTCACTTCAAAAGAATGTAAATGCGACACTTCCTTGCTAGGAAATAGCGTTTGCAGATTTCTGCGTATCGTAGCATTAGATTTCTATTGCATCTCAAAACGCGATATCGCATCTCATTCCTATGTTTCATGATAAGATACAATATTTATTGCGAAGTGTCACGTATACATCGCATACAGTACAAATGAATGTAAATGCGACACTTCCTTGCTAGGAAATAGCGTTTGCAGACGTCTACGTATCGAAGCAATAGAGTTCTAATGCTTCTTGATACGGGATATCGAATCTCATTACTGTGTTTCATGATAAGATATAATATTCATTGCGAAGTTTCATGTATTCCTCGTATTCACTTCAAATGAGTGTAAATACGACACTTCCTTGCTAGGAAATAGAATTTGCAGATGTCTACGTATCGAAGCAATAGAGTTCTAATGCTTCCTGAAACGGGATATCGAATCTCATTACTGTGTTTCATGATAAGATATAATATTCATTGCGAAGTTTCATGTGTTCCTCGTATTCACTTCAAATGAAAGTAAATGCGACCCTTCCTTGCTAGGAAATAGAGTTTGCAGATGCCTACGTATCGTAGCAAGCGTGTTATAATGCTTCCTAAAACGAGATATCGCATTTCATTTCTATGTTTCAGGACAACATATAATATTCATTGCGAAGTGTTATGTATACCTCGCATACACTTCAAATGAATGTAAATGCGATACTTCCTTGCTAGGAAATAGCGATTGCAGATGTCTACGTATCGAAGCAATAGAGTTCTAATGCTTCTCAAAACGCGATATCGAATCTCATTTCTATGTTTCATGATAAGATATAATATTCATTTCGAAGTTTCACGTATACATCGCATACACTTCAAATGAATGTAAATGCGACACTTCCTTTCTAGGAAAGAGCGATTGCAGATGTCTACGTATCGAAGCAATAGAGTTCTAATGCTTCTCAAAACGCAATATCGCATCCCTTTTCTATGTTTCATGATAAGATATAATATTCATTGTGGAGTGTTATGTATACCTCGTATTCACTTCAAAAGGATGTAAATGCTACACTTCCTTGCTAGGAAATAGCGTTTGGAGATGTCTACGTATCATAGCAATAGAGTTCTGATGCTTCTTAAAACGCGATGTCGCTCCTCACTTCAATGTTCCATGATAAGATATAATATTCATTGCGAAGTGTCAAGTATACCTCGCATACACTTCAATTGAATAAGAATGCGACACTTCCATTCTAGGAAATTACGTTTCCAGATGTCTACGTATCGAAGCAATAGAGTTGTAATGCTTCTTAAATCGCGATATCGCATCTCATTCATATGTTTCGATATAAGATATAATATCCATTGTGTAGTGTTATGTATACCTCGCATACAATTCAAAAGAATGTAACTGCGACACTTACTTGCTAGGAAATGGCGTTTGCAGATGTCTACGTATCGTAGCAACTGTGTTCTGATGCTTCCTAAAACGCGATATCGCATCTCATTTCTATGTTTCATGATAAGATATGATATTCATTGCCAAGCGGCATGTATACCTCGCATACACTTCAAGTGAATGTAAATGCGACACTTCCTTGCCAGGAAATAGCGTTTGCAGTTGTCTACGTGTCGAAGCAATAGAGTTCTAATGCTTCTTAAAACGCGCCTTCGCATCTCATTTCTATGTTTCATGATAAGGTATAATATTCATTGTGAAGTGACATGCATACCTCGTATTCACTTCAACTGAATGTAAATGCGACACTTCCACTCTAGGAAATTACGTTTCCAGATGTCTACGTATCGAAGCAATAGAGTTCTAATGCTTCTTAAATCGCGATTTCGCATCTCATGACTATGTTTCATGATAAGATATAATATTCACTGAAAGGTGTCATGTATACCTCGTATTCACTTCAAGAGAATGTAAATGCTACACTTCCTTGCTAGGAAATAGCGTTTGCAGATGTCTCCGTATCGAAGCAATAGAGTTCTAATGCTTCTTAAAACGAGATGTCGCATCTCATTTCTATGTTTCATGATAACATATAATATTCATTGCGAAGTGTTATGTATACCTCGCATACACTTCAAATGAATGTAAATGCGACACTTCCTTGCTAGGAAATAGCGATTGCAGATGTCTACGTATCGAAGCAATAGAGTAGTTCTAATGCTTCTTGAGACGGGATATCGAATCTCATTTCTATGTTTCATGATAAGATATAGTATTCATTGCGAAGTTTCATGTATTCCTCGTATTCACTTTAAATGAATGTAAATGCGACACTTCCTTGCTAGGAAATAGCGTTTGCAGATGTCTACGTATCGAAGCAATAAAGTTCTAATGCTTCTTATATCGCGATATCGCATCTCATTTCTATGTTTCACGATAATATATAATATTCATTGTTCAATGTTATGTATACCTCGCATTCACTTCAAAAGAATATAAATGCGACACCTTCTTCCTAGGAAATAGCTTTTGCAGATGTCTACGTATCGTAGCAATAGAGTTCTACCGCTTCATAGAACGCGATATCGCATCCCATTTCTATGTTTCATGATAAGATATAATATTCATTGTGGAGTGCTTCGTATACCTCGTATTCACTTCAAAAGAATGTCAATGCGACACTTCCATTCTAGCAAATAGCGTATCCAGATGTCTACGTATCGAAGCAACAGTGTTCTAATGCTACTTTAAACGCGATATCGCATTTCATTTCTATGTCTCATGATAAGATATAATATTCATTGTGCAGTGTTATGTATACCTCGTATTCACATCAAAAGAATGTAATAGGGACACTTCCTAGCTAAGAAATGGCGTTTCCAGATGTCTACGTATTTCAAAAATAGAGTTCTAATAGCTCTTAAAACGAGATGTCGCAACTCATTTCTATGTTTCGTGATCAGGTATAATATTCAATGTGGATTGTTATGTATTCCTCGTATTCACTTCAAAACAATGTAAATGCGACACTTCCTAGCTAGGAAATAGCGTTTGCAGATGTCCACGTATCGTAGCAATAGAGTTCTACTGCTTCTTAAAACGCGATATCGCATCTCATTTCTGTTTCATGATAAGATATAATTTTCACTTCGACATGTCATGTATACCTCGTACTCATTTCAAAAGCATGTAAATGCGACACTTCCTTGCTAGGAAATAGCGTTTTCAGATGTCTCCATATCGAAGCAAAAGGGGTTCTAATGCTTCTTAAACCTCGATATCGCATCTCATTTCTATGTTTCGTGATAAGATATAATATTCATTGCGAATGGTTATGCATATCTCGTCTACTCTTAAAAAGAATGTAAATGCGACACTTCCTTGCTAGGAAGTAGCGTTTCCTGATATCCACGTATCGAAGCAATAGAGTTCTAATGCTACTTAAAACGGGATATCGCATCTCATTTCTATGTTCCATGATAAAATATAATACTCATTGCAAAGTGTCATGTATACCTGGCATTCACATCAAAGGAATGTAAATGCGACACTTCCTTCCTAGGAAATAGAGTTAGCAGATGTCTACGTATCGTAGCAATAGAGTACTGCCGCTCCATAAAACGCGATATCGCATCCCATTTCTATGTTTCATGATAAGATATAATATTCATTGTGGAGTGCTTCGTATACCTCGTATTCACTTCAAAAGAATGTCAATGCGACACTTCCATTCTAGCAAATAGCGTATCCAGATGTCTACGTATCGAAGCAATAGTGTTCTAATGCTACTTTAAACGCGATATCGCATCTCATTTCTATGCTTCATGATAAGATATAATATTCATTGTGGAGTGTTATGCATACCTCCTATTCACTTCAAAAGAATGTAAATGCGACACTTCCTTGCTAGAAAATAGCGTTTGCAGATGTCTACGTATCGAAGCAATAGGGTTCTAATGCTTCTCAAAACGCTATATCGCATCCCATTTCCATGTTTCATGTTAAGATATAATATTCATAGCGAATTGTCATGTATACCACGCATACACTTCAAATGAATGTAAATGAGACACTTCCTTGCTAGGAAATAGCGTTTGCAGATGTCTAGGTATCGAAGCAATAGAGTTCTAATGCTTCTAAAATCGCGATATCGCATCTCATTTCAATGTTTCATAATAATATATAATATTCATTGCGAAGTGTCATGTATACCTAGCATACACTTCAAATGAACGTAAATGCAACACCTCCTTTCTAGGAAACTACGTTTCCAGATGTCTACTCTTAGAAGCAATAGAGTTCTAATGCTTCTTGATACGCGATATGGCATCCCATTTCTATGGTTCATGATAAGATATAATATTCATTGCGAATTGTCATGTATACCTCGCGTTCTCTTCAAATGAATGAAAATGCTACACTTCCTAGCTTGGTAATAGCGTTTGCAGATGTCTACGTATCGAAGCAATAGCGTTCTAGTTCTTCTAAAAACGAGATATCGCATCTCATTTCTATTTCTCATGATAAGATGTAATATTCATTGCGAAGTGTTATGAATACCTCGTATTCACTTCAAAAGAATGTAAATGCGACACTTCCTTGCTAGGAAGTATCGTGGCTGATGTCTACGTATCGTGGCTGTAGTGTTCTAATGCTTCTTAAAATGCGATATCGCCCCTCATTTCTATGTTTCATGATAAGATATAATACTAATTGTGGGGTGTTATGCATACCTCGTATTCATCTCAAAAGAATGTAAATGCGATACTTCCATGCTACGAAATAGCGTTTTGCAGATATCTACGTATCGAAGCAATAGAGTTCTAATGCTTCTTAAAACGCGATATCGCATCTCATTTCTATGGTTCATGATAAGATATAGTATACAATGCGAAGTGTTATGTATATCTCGTCTACACTTCAAAAGAATGTAAATGCGGCACTTCCTTGCTAGAACGATGCGTTTGCATATGTCTCCGTATCGAAGCAATAGAGATTTAATGCTTCTTAAATCGCGATATCGCATCTCATTTGTATGCATCATGATAAGATACATTATTCATTGTGCAGTGTTAAGTGTACCTCGCGTACACCTCAAATGAATATAAATGCGACACATCCTTGCTAGGGTATAGCGATGGCAGATTTCTACGTATCGAAGCAACAGTGTTCTAGTACTTCTTAAAACGAGATATCGCATCTCAATTCAATGTTTCATGGTAAGATATAATATTCATTGCGAATTGTATTGTGTACCTCGCATACGCTTCAAATGAATGTAAATGCGACACTTCCTTGCTAGGAAATAGCGTTTGGAGATGTCTACGTAACAATGCAATAGAGTTCTAATTCTTCTTAAATTGCTATATCGCATCTCATTTCTATGTTTCACGATAAGATAACATAGACATTGTGCAGTGTCATGTATACCTCGTATTCACCTCAAAAGAATGTAAATGCGACACTTCCTAGCTTTGAAATTGCGTTTGCAGATGTCTACGTATCGCACCAATAGAGTTCTATTGCTTTTTAAATTGCGATAACGCTCCTCATTTCTATGTTTCATGATGAGATATAATATTCATTGTGGAGTGTCATGTATACCTCGTATTCACTTCAAGAGAATGTAAATGCGACACTTCCTTGCTGGGAAATAGCGTTTCCAGATGTCTACGTATCGAAACAATAGAGTTCTAATGCTTCTTAGAACGAGATGTCGCATCATATTTCTATGTTTCATGATAAGATATAATATTCATTGCGAAGTGTCAAGTATACACCGTATGCACTTCAAAAGAATGTAACTGCGACACTTCCTTGCTAGGAAATAGCGTTTGCATATGTCTATATATCGAAGCAATAAAGCTCTAATGATTCTTAAAACGAAATACCGCATCTCATTCCTATGTTTCATGATAAGATGTAATATTCATTGCGAAGTGTCATCTATACCTCGTTTTCACATCAAAAGAATGTAAATGCCACTCTTCCTTCCTGGGAAATAGCGTTTGCTGATGTCTACGTATCGATGCAATAGGGTTCTAATGCTTATTTAATCGCGATATCGAATCTCATTTCTATGTTTCGTGATAAGGTATAATTTTCATTGTGGAGTGCTATGTATACCGCGTATTCACTTCAAAAGAATGTAAATGCGACACTTCCCTGCCAGGATATAGCGTTTGCAGATGTCTATGTATCGTAGCAATAGTGTTCTAATGATTCTTATATCGCTATATCGCATCCTATTTCTATGTTTCATGATAAGACATAATATTCAATGCGGAGTGTCATGTATTCCTCATATTCACTTCAAAAGAATGTAAATGCGACACTTCCATGCTAGGAAATAGCGTTTGCTGATGTCTCCGTATCGAAGCAATAGGGTTCTAATGCTTCTTAAATCGCGATATAGAATCTCGTTTCTATGTTACGTGATAAGGTATAATTTTCATTGTGGAGTGCTATGTATACCGCGTATTCACTTCAAAAGAATGTAAATGCGACACTTCCTTGCGAGGATATAGCGTTTGCAGATGTCTATGTATCGTAGCAATAGTGTTCTAATGATTCTTATATCGCTATATCGCATCCTATTTCTATGTTTCATGATAAGACATAATATTCAATGCGGAGTGTCATGTATTCCTCATATTCACTTCAAAAGAATGTAAATGCGACACTTCCATGCTAGGAAATAGCGTTTGCAGATGTCTCCGTATCGAAGCAATAGGGTTCTAATGCTTCTTAAATCGCGATATAGAATCTCGTTTCTATGTTACGTGATAAGGTATAATTTTCATTGTGGAGTGCTATGTATACCGCGCATTTACTTCAAAAGAATGTAAATGCAACGCTTCCTTGCTAGGAAATAGCGTTTGCAGATGTCTACGTATCGTAGATATATAGTTCTAATGCTTCTTAATACGAGATATCGCATCTCATTCCTATGTTTCATGAGAAGGTATAATATTCATTGTGGAGTGTTATGTATGCCTCGTATTCACTTCAAAAGATTGTAAATGCGACACTTCCTTGCTAGGAATTAGCGTCTGGAGATATCTACGTACCGAAGCAATAGAGTTCTAATGCTTCTTAAAACGCGAAATCGATCCTCATTTCTATGTTTCATGATAAGATATAATATTCGTTGTGGAGTGTTATGTATACCTCGTATTCACTTCAAAACAATGTAAATGCGACACTTCCTTGCTAGTAAATAGCGTTAGCATATGTCTACGTATCGAAGCAATAGATTTCTAGTCGTTCTTAAATCGCGATATTGCATCTCATTTCTGTGATTCATGATAAAATAAAATATTCAGTGCGATGTGTCTTGTATACCTTGCATACGCTTCAAATGGATGTAAATGCGAGACTTCCTTGATAGAAAATAGCGATGGCAGATGTCTATGTATCGAAGCAACAAAGTTCTAATGATTCTTAAAACGAGATATCGCATCTCATTTTAATGTTTTATGATATGATATAATATTCATTGCGAAGTGTCATGTACACTTCGTATTCACTTCAAAAGAATGTAAATGCGGCACTTCCTAGCTAGGAAGTAGCGTTTGCAGATGTCTACGTATCGAAGCAATGGTGTTCTAATGCTTCTTAAATCGCCATATCGCATCTCATTTCTATGTTTCATAATATGATATAATACTCATTGCGAATTGTCATGTACAACACACATAGGCTTCAAATGAATGTAAATGCGACACTACCTTGCTGGGAAATAGCGTTACCAGATGTCTACGTATCGAGGCAATAGTGTTCTAATGCTTCTTAAATCGCGATACCGCATCTCATTTCTATGTCTCATGATTAGATATAATATTCATTGCGAAGTGTTATTTATACCTCGTATTCCTTTCACAAGAATGTAAATGCAACCCTTCCTTGCGCGGAAATAGTGTTTGCAGGTGTCTACGTATCGATGCAATAGAGTTCTGATTCTTCTTAAAACGCGATATAGCATCTCATTCCTATGCCTCATGATTAGATATAATATTCATTGCGAAGTGCTATGTATTTCTTGGCAACGCTTCAAATGAATGTAAATGCGACAC
This sequence comes from Xylocopa sonorina, assembly GCF_050948175.1. Classification (NCBI taxonomy): domain Eukaryota; kingdom Metazoa; phylum Arthropoda; class Insecta; order Hymenoptera; family Apidae; genus Xylocopa; species Xylocopa sonorina. Next base: position 998,618 of record NW_027490178.1, on the reverse strand, counting down.
TTCCTTGCTAGGAAATAGCGATTGCAGATGTCTACGAATCGTAGCAATAGAGATCTAATGCTTCTTAAATCGCGATATCGCATCTCATTTCTATGTTTCATGATAAGATATAATATTAATTAGCAAGTGTCATGTATACCTCGCATACTCTTCAAATGAATGTAAATGCGACACTTCCGTGCGAGGAAATAGCGTTTGCAGAAGTCTACGTATCGAAGCAATAGAGTTCTAATGCTTCTTAAATCGCAAAATCGCATCTCATTTCTATGTTTCATGATAAGATATAATATACATAGTGCACTGTTATGTATACCTCGTATTTACTTCAAAAGAATGTAAATGCGACATTTTCTTGCTAGGAAGTAGCGTTTTCAGTTGACTACGTATCGAAGCAATAGAGTTCTAATGCTTCTTAAACCGCGATGTGGCATTTCATTTCTTTGTTTCGTGATAAGGTACAACAATCATCGTGGAGTGTTATGTATACCCCGTATTCACATCAAAAGAATGCAAATGCGACACTTGCTTCCTACGAAATAGCGTTTGCAGATGTCTACGTATCGAAGCAATAGAATTCTAACGCGTCTTAAAACGCGATATCGCATCTCATTTCAATGTTTCATGATAAGATATAATATTCATTGTGGAGTGTTGTGTACACCTCGTATTCACTTCAACAGATTGTAAATGCGACACTTGCATCCTAGGTAATAGCGTTTGCAGATGTCTACGTGTCGTAGCAAAAGAGTTCTAATGCTTCTTAAATCGTCGTATCGCATCTCATTTCTATGTTTCATGATAAGATATAGTAATCATTGTGCAGTGCTTTGTATACCCCGTAATCACATCAAATGAATGTAAATACGACCCTTCCTTGCTAGGAATTAGCGTTTGCAGATGTCTACGTATCGAAGAAATAGTGTTTTATGCTTCTTAAATCCCGATATCGCATCTCCTTTCTATGTTTCATGATAAGATATAATATTCATTGTGGAGTGTTATGTATACCTCGTATTCACTTAAAAAGAATGTAATTGCGATACTTCCTTGCTAGGAAATAGCGCTTGCAGATGTCTCCGTATCGAAGCAATAGAGATCTAATGCTTCTCAAAACGCGATATCGCATCTCAATTCTATGAATCATGGTAAGACGTAATATTCTTTGCGAAGTATCTTGTATACCTCGCATACACTTCAAATGAATGTAAATGCGACACTTCCTTGCTAGGTAATAGCGATGGCAGACGTCTACGTATCGAAGCAACAGAGTTCTAATGCTTCTTAAACCGCGAAATCGCATTTCATTTCTGTGTTTTATGATAAGATATAATATTCATTGCGGAATGTCATGTATACTTCGGATTCACTTCTAAAGAATGTAAATGCGACACTTCCTTCCTTGAAAATATCGTTGGCAGATGTCTACGAATCGTAGCAATAGAGATCTAATGCTTCTTAAATCGCGATATCGCATCTCATTTCTATGTTTCATGATAAGATATAATATTAATTAGCAAGTGTCATGTATACCTCGCATACTCTTCAAATGAATGTAAATGCGACACTTCCGTGCGAGGAAATAGCGTTTGCAGAAGTCTAAGTATCGAAGCAATAGAGTTCTAATGCTTCTTAAATCGCCATATCGCATCTCATTTCTATGTTTCACGATCAGATATAATATTCATTGTGGTGTTTTATGTATACATCGTATTTACTTCAAAAGATTGTAAATGCGACACTTCCATGCTAGGAAATAGCGTTGGCAGATGTCTACGTATCGAGGCGATAGAGTTCTGATGCTTCTTAAATCGCGATATCGCATCTCATCTCTATGTTTCATGATAAGATATGATATTCATTGCCAAGTGGCATGTATACCTCGCATACACATCAAATGAATGTAAATGCGACACTTCCGTGCGAGGAAATAGCGTTTGCAGAAGTCTACGTATCGAAGCAATAGAGTTCTAATGCTTCTTAAATCGCAAAATCGTATCTCATTTCTATGTTTCATGATAAGATATAATATACATAGTGCACTGTTATGTATACCTCGTATTTACTTCAAAAGAATGTAAATGCGACATTTTCTTGCTAGGAAGTAGCGTTTTCAGTTGACTACGTATCGAAGCAATAGAGTTCTAATGCTTCTTAAACCGCGATGTGGCATTTCATTTCTTTGTTTCGTGATAAGGTACAACAATCATCGTGGAGTGTTATGTATACCCCGTATTCACATCAAAAGAATGCAAATGCGACACTTGCTTCCTACGAAATAGCGTTTGCAGATGTCTACGTATCGAAGCAATAGAATTCTAACGCGTCTTAAAACGCGATATCGCATCTCATTTCAATGTTTCATGATAAGATATAATATTCATTGTGGAGTGTTGTGTACACCTCGTATTCACTTCAACAGATTGTAAATGCGACACTTCCATCCTAGGTAATAGCGTTTGCAGATGTCTACGTGTCGTAGCAAAAGAGTTCTAATGCTTCTTAAATCGTCGTATCGCATCTCATTTCTATGTTTCATGATAAGATATAGTAATCATTGTGCAGTGTTATGTATACCCCGTAATCACATCAAATGAATGTAAATACGACCCTTCCTTGCTAGGAATTAGCGTTTGCAGATGTCTACGTATCGAAGAAATAGTGTTTTATGCTTCTTAAATCCCGATATCGCATCTCCTTTCTATGTTTCATGATAAGATATAATATTCATTGTGGAGTGTTATGTATACCTCGTATTCACTTAAAAAGAATGTAATTGCGATACTTCCTTGCTAGGAAATAGCGCTTGCAGATGTCTCCGTATCGAAGCAATAGAGATCTAATGCTTCTCAAATCGCGATATCGCACTTCATTTCTATGTTTCATGATAAGGTATAATATTCATTGTGGAGTGTTATGCATACCTCGTATTCACTTCAAAGGATTGTAAATGCGACACTTCCTTGCTAGGAAATAGCGTTTGCAGATGTCTATGTATCGTAGCAATAGAGTTCTAGCGCTTCTCAAAACGCGATATCGCATCTCAATTCTATGAATCATGGTAAGACGTACTATTCTTTGCGAAGTATCTTGTATACCTCGCATACACTTCAAATGAATGTAAATGCGACACTTCCTTGCTAGGTAATAGCGATGGCAGACGTCTACGTATCGAAGCAACAGAGTTCTAATGCTTCTTAAAACGCGAAATCGCATTTCATTTCTGTGTTTTATGATAAGATATAATATTCATTGCGGAATGTCATGTATACTTCGGATTCACTTCTAAAGAATGTAAATGCGACACTTCCTTCCTTGAAAATATCGTTGGCAGATGTCTACGAATCGTAGCAATAGAGATCTAATGCTTCTTAAATCGCGATATCGCATCTCATTTCTATGTTTCATGATAAGATATAATATTAATTAGCAAGTGTCATGTATACCTCGCATACTCTTCAAATGAATGTAAATGCGACACTTCCGTGCGAGGAAATAGCCTTTGCAGAAGTCTAAGTATCGAAGCAATAGAGTTCTAATGCTTCTTAAATCGCCATATCGCATCTCATTTCTATGTTTCACGATCAGATATAATATTCATTGTGGTGTTTTATGTATACATCGTATTTACTTCAAAAGATTGTAAATGCGACACTTCCATGCTAGGAAATAGCGTTGGCAGATGTCTACGTATCGAGGCGATAGAGTTCTGATGCTTCTTAAATCGCGATATCGCATCTCATCTCTATGTTTCATGATAAGATATGATATTCATTGCCAAGTGGCATGTATACCTCGCATACACATCAAATGAATGTAAATGCGACACTTCCTTGCTAGGAAATAGCGTTTGCAGTTGTCTACGTGTCGAAGCAATAGAGTTCTAATGCTTCTTAAACCGCGCCTTAACATCTCATTTCTATGTTTCATGATAAGGTATAATATTCATTGTGAAGTGACATGCATACCTCGTATTCACTTCAATTGAATGTAAATGCGACACTTACATTCTAGGAAATTACGTTTCCAGATGTCCACGTATCGAAGCAATAGAGTTCTAATGCTTCTTAAATCGCGATATCGCATCTCATTTCCATGTTTCATGATAAGATATAATATTCATTGCGAAGTGTCATGTGTACCTCGTATACCATTCAAAAGAATGTTAATACGACACTTCCTTGCTAGAAGTTGCTTCTGCAGATGTCTACGTATGGAAGCAATAGAGTTCTAATGCTTCATAAATCGCGATATCGCATCTCATTTCTATGTTTCATGATAAGATATAATATTCAATGTGCAGTGTTATGTATACCTCGTATTCACTTCAAAAGAAAGTAAGTGCGACTCTTCTTTGCTAGGAAATGGCGTTTGCAGACGTCTACGTATCGAAGCAATGGAATTCTAATGCTTCTTATAACGCGACATCGCATCTCATTTCTATGTTTCACGATAAGATATAATATTCATTGCGAAGTGTCATGTATACTTCGTATTCACTTCAAATGAAAGTAAATGCGACACTTCCTTGCTAGGCAATAGCGTTTCCAGATATCTACGTATCGTAGCAATTGAGATCTAATGCTTCTTAAAACGCCATATAGCATCTCATTTCTATGTTTTATGATAAGATATAATATTCATTGTGGAGTATTATGTATTGCTGGTATTCACTTCATAAGAATGTCAATGCGACACTTCCTTTCTAGGAAATAGCGCTGGCAGGTGTCTACGTATCGTGGCATTAGAGTTCTAATGCTACTAAAAACGCGATATCGCATCTCATTTCTATGTTTCATGATAAGATATAACATTCAATGTGCAGTGTTATGTACACCTCGTATTCACTTCAAAACAAAGTAAGTGCAACTCTTCCTTGCTAGTAAATGGCGTTTGCAGACGTCTACGTATCGAGGCAATGGAGTTCTAATGCTTCTTAAATCGCAATGTCGCTTCTCATTTCTATGTTTTATGATAAGATATAATATTCATTGCGAAGTGTCATGTATACCTCGCATACACTTCAAATGAATGTAAATGCGACACTTCCTTGCTAGGATATAGCGATGGCAGATGTCTACGTATCGAAGCCACAGATTTCTAATGCTTCTTAAAACGAGATATCGCACTCATTTCTATGTTCCATGATAAGATATAATATTCATTGCGAAGTGTCTTGTATACCACGCATACACTTCAAACGTATTAAAAGGCGACACTTCATTGCTAGGTAATAGCGTTTGCAGATGTCTACGTATCGTAGCAGTAGAGTTCTAATGCTTCTTAAAACGCGATATCGCATCAGATTTCTATGTTTCATGATAAGGTATAATATTCATTGTGGAGTATTATGTATTCCTGGTATTCACTTCAAAAGAATGTAAATGCGACACTTCCTTGCTAGGAAATAGCGTCTGCAGATGTCTACGTATCGAAGCAATAGAGTTCTAATGCTCCTTAGAACGCGATATCGCATCTCATTTCTATGTTTCATGATAAGATATAATATTCAATGTGCAGTGTTATGTATACCTCGTATTCACTTCAAAAGAAAGTAAGTGCGACTCTTCTTTGCTAGGAAATGGCGTTTGCAGACGTCTACGTATCGAAGCAATGGAATTCTAATGCTTCTTATAACGCGACATCGCATCTCATTTCTATGTTTCACGATAAGATATAATATTCATTGCGAAGTGTCATGTATACTTCGTATTCGCTTCAAATGAAAGTAAATGCGACACTTCCTTGCTAGGAAATAGCGTTTCCAGATATCTACGTATCGTAGCAATAGAGACCTAATGCTTCTTAAAACGCCATATAGCATCTCATTTCTATGTTTTATGATAAGATATAATATTCATTGTGGAGTATTATGTATTGCTGGTATTCACTTCATAAGAATGTCAATGCGACACTTCCTTTCTAGGAAATAGCGCTGGCAGGAGTCTACGTATCGTAGCAATATAGTTCTAATGCTTCTTAAAACGCGATATCGCATTTCATTTCTATGTTTCGTTATATGGTATAAAATTCATTGTGGATTGATATGTATACCTTGTATTCACTTCAATGGAATATAAATGCGACACTACCTTGCTATTGAATAGCGTTTCCAGATGCCTACGTATCGTAGCAATAGAGTTCTAATGCTTCGTAAAAAGCGATATCGCATCTCATTTCTATGTTCATGATAAGATAAAATATTCATTGCGAATTGTCACTTATACCTCGCATACACTTCAAATGAATGTAAATGCGTCTCTTCTTTGCTAGGAAATAGCGTTTGTAGGTGACTACGTATCGAAGGAATAGAGTTCTATTGCTTTTTAAAACGCGATATCGCATCTCAATTCAATGTTTCATGTAAAGATATAATATTCATTACGAAGTGTTATGTGTTCCTCGCATACACTTCAAATGAATGTAAATGCGTCACTTCCTTGCTAGGAAATAGCGTTTGCAGATGTCTACGTATCGTAGCATTAGACTTCTAATGCTTCTTTAAACGCGATATCGCATCTCATTTCTATGTTTCATGATAAGATATAATATTCATTGCGAAGTGTCGTGTATACTTCGTATTCACTTCAAATGAAAGTAAATGCGACACTTCCTTGCTAGGAAATAGCGTTTGCAGATATCAACGTATCGAAGCTATAGAGTTCTAATGCTTCTTAGAATGAGATGTCGCATCTCATTTCTATGTTTCATGATAAGATATAATATTCATTGCGAAGTGTCATGTATACCTCGTCTGCACTTCAAATGAATGTAAATGCGACGCATCCTTGCTAGTAAATAGCGTTTGGACATGTCTGCGTATCGATGCAACAGAGTTCTAATTCATCTTAAATCCCTATATCGCATCTCATTTCTATGTTTCATGATAAGATACAATATTCATTGCGCAGTTATATGTATACCTGGTATTCACTTCAAAAGAATGTAAATGCGACACTTCCTTGCTAGGAAGTAGCGTTTGCAGATGTCAGCGTATCGAAGCAATAGTGTTCTAATGCTTCTTAAAACGCGATTAGGCATCTCATTTCAATGTTTCATGATAAGATAGAATATTCATTGTGCAGTGTTATGTATACCTCGTACTCACTTCAGGAGAATGTAAATGCGACACTTCCTTGCTAGGAAATAGCGTTGGCAGATGTCTACGTATTGAAGCAATAGAGATCTATTGCTTCTTAAATAGCGATATCGCATCTCATTTCTATGTTTCATGATAAGATATAATATTCATTGCGAAGTGTCATGTGTACCTCGTATACCATTCAAAAGAATGTTAATACGACACTTCCTTGCTAGAAGTTGCTTCTGCAGATGTCTACGTATGGAAGCAATAGAGTTCTAATGCTTCATAAATCGCGATATCGCATCTCATTTCTATGTTTCATGATAAGATATAATATTCAATGTGCAGTGTTATGTATACCTCGTATTCACTTCAAAAGAAAGTAAGTGCAACTCTTCCTTGCTAGTAAATGGCGTTTGCAGACGTCTACGTATCGAAGCAATGGAGTTCTAATCCTTCTTAAAACGCGATATCGCATCTCATTTCCATGATTCGTGATAAGATATAATATTCATTATGGAGTGTCATGTATACCTCGCATACGCTTCAAATGAATGTAAATGCGACACTTCCTTGCTAGGAAATAGCGTTTGCAGATGTCTACGTATCGTAGCATTAGTCTTCTAATGCTTCTTTAAACGCGATATCGCATCTCATTTCTACGTTTCATGATAAGATATAATATTCATTGCGAAGTGTCGCGTATACTTCGTATTCACTTCAAATGAAAGTAAATGCGACACTTCCTTGCTAGGAAATAGCGTTTCCAGATATCTACGTATCGTAGCAATAGAGTTCTAATGCTTCTTAAAACGCCATATCGCATCTCATTTCTATGTTTTATGATAAGATATAATATTCAATGTGCAGTGTTATGTATACCTCGTATTCACTTCAAAAGAAAGTAAGTGCAACTCTTCCTTGCTAGTAAATGGCGTTTGCAGACGTCTACGTATCGAAGCAATGGAGTTCTAATCCTTCTTAAAACGCGATATCGCATCTCATTTCCATGATTCGTGATAAGATATAATATTCATTATGGAGTGTCATGTATACCTCGCATACGCTTCAAATGAATGTAAATGCGACACTTCCTTGCTAGGAAATAGCGTTTGCAGTTGTCTACGTATCGTAGCATTAGTCTTCTAATGCTTCTTTAAACGCGATATCGCATCTCATTTCTACGTTTCATGATAAGATATAATATTCATTGCGAAGTGTCGCGTATACTTCGTATTCACTTCAAATGAAAGTAAATGCGACACTTCCTTGCTAGGAAATAGCGTTTCCAGATATCTACGTATCGTAGCAATAGAGTTCTAATGCTTCTTAAAACGCCATATCGCATCTCATTTCTATGTTTTATGATAAGATATAATATTCATTGTGGAGTATTATGTATTCCTGGTATTCACTTCATAAGAATGTCAATGCGACACTTCCTTTCTAGGAAATAGCGCTGGCAGTTGTCTACGTATCGTAGTATTAGAGTTCTAATGCTACTAAAATCGCGATATCGCATCTCATTTCTATGTTTCATGATAAGATATAATATTCAATGTGCAGTGTTATGTATACCTCGTATTCACTTCAAATAGATGTAAGTGCGACACTTCCTTGCTAGGAAAAGGCACCTCCAGATGTCTACGAATCGTACCAATAGAGTTCTAATGCTTCGTAAAAAGTGATATCGCATCTCATTTCTATGTTTCATGATAAGATATAATATTCATTGCGAAGTGTCATGTATACTTCGTATTCACTTCAAATGAATGTAAGTGCGACACTTGCTTGCTAGGTAATAGTGTTTGCAGATGTGTACGTATCGAAACAATAGAGTTCTAATGCTTCTTAAAACGGGATATCGCATCTCATTTCTACGTTTTATGATAAGATATAATATTCATTGCGAAGTGTCATGTATACCTAGCATACACTTCAAATGAATGTAAATGCGACACTTCACTGCTAGGAAATTACGTTTCCAGATGTCCACGTACCGAAGCAATAGAGTTCTAATGCCCCTTATATCGCGATATCGCATCTCATTTCTATGTTACATGATAAGATATAATATTTATTACGAAGTGTCATGTATACCTCCTATTCCTTTCAAAGGAATGTAAATGCGACACTTCCTTGCTAGGAAATAGCGTTTGCAGACGTCTACATATCGTAGCATTAGTGTTCTAGCGCTTCTCCCAACGCGATATCGCATCTCATTTGCATGTTTCGTGATAAGATATAATATTCATTGTGGATTGCTATGTATACCTCGTATTCGATTCAAAAGAATGTAAATGCGACACTTCCTTGCTACGAAATAGCGTTTGCAGGTGTCTATGTATTGTAGCAATATAGTTCTAATGCTTCTTAAAACGCGATATCACATTTCATTTCTATGTTTCGTTATATGGTATAAAATTCATTGTGGATTGTTATGTATACCTCGTATTCACTTCAATGTAATGTAAATGCGATACAACCTTGCTATTGAATAGCGTTTCCAGATGCCTACGTATCGTAGCAATAGATTTCTAATGCTTCGTAAAAAGCGATATCGCATCTCATTTCTATGTTCATGGTAAGATAAAATATTCATTGCGAATTGTCACTTATACCTCGCATACACTTCAAATGAATGTAAATGCGTCACTTCCTTGCTAGGAAATAGCGTTTGTAAATGTCTACGTTTCGAAGGAATAGAGTTCTAGTGCTTTTTAAAACGCGATATCGCATTTCAATTCAATGTTTCATGTTAAGATATAATATTCATTGCGAAGTGTAATGTATACCTCGCATGCACTACAAATGAATGTAAATGCGACACTTCCGTGCTAGGAAGTAGCGCTTGCAGATGACTACGTATCGTAGCATTAAAGTTCTAAATCATCTCAAGACGCGATATCGCATCTCATTTCTATGTTTCATGATAAGATATAATATTCATTGCGAAGAGTCTTGTATACCACGCATACACTTCAAGCGAATTAAAAGGCGACACTTCATTCCTAGGAAATAGCGTTGGCAGATGTCTAAGTATCGAAGCAAAAGGGTTCTAATGTTTCCAAAAACGAGATATCGCCCCTCATTTCTGTACTAGGATAAGATATAATATTCATTGCGGAGTGTCATGTATACCTCGTATTCTCTCCAAAAGAATGTAAATACGACACTTCCTTGCTAGGAAATAGCGTTGGCAGATGTCTACGTATTGAAGCAATAGAGATCTATTGCTTCTTAAATAGCGATATCGCATCTCATTTCTATGTTTCATGATAAGATACAATATTCATTGCGAAGTGTCATGTATACCTCGTATTCACTTCAAAACAATGTAAATGCGACACTTCCTAGCTAGGAAATAGCGTTTGCAGATGCCTACGTATCGAAGAAATTGATTTCTAGTGCTTTTAAAATCGCGATTAGGCATCTCATTTCTATGTTTCATGATAAGATATAATATTCATTGTGCAGTGTTATGTATACCTCGTACTCACTTCAGGAGAATGTAAATGCGACACTTCCTTGCTAGGAAATAGCGTTGGCAGATGTCTACGTATTGAAGCAATAGAGATCTATTGCTTCTTAAATAGCGATATCGCATCTCATTTTTATTTTTCATGATAAGATATAATATTCATTGCGGAGTGTCATGTGTACCTCGCATACACTTCAAATGAATGTAAATGCGACACTTCCTTGCTAGGATATAGCGATGGCAGGTGTCTACGTATCGAAGCCACAGATTTCTAATGCTTCTTAAAACGAGATATCACACTCATTTCTATGTTCCATGATAAGATATAATATTCATTGCGAAGTGTCTTGTATACCACGCATACACTTCAAACGTATTAAAAGGCGACACTTCATTGCTAGGTAATAGCGTTTGCAGATGTCTACGTATCGTAGCAGTAGAGTTCTAATGCTTCTTAAAACGCGATATCGCATCAGATTTCTATGTTTCATGATAAGGTATAATATTCATTGCGAAGTGTCATGTATATCTCGCATTCACTTCAAAAGAATGTAAATGCGACACTTCCTTGCTGGGCAGTAGCATTTGCAGACGTCTACGTACCGAAGCAATAGAGTTCCAATGCATCTTAAATAGCGATATCGCATCTCATTTCTATGTTTCCTGATAAGATATAATATCCATTGCAAAGTGTTGTGTATACCTCGTATTCACTTCAAATGAATGTCAGAGCGACACATCCTTGCTATTAAATAGCGTTTGCAGAAGACTACGTATCGTAGCAATAGATTACTAATGCTTTTTAAATCGCGGCATCGCATCTCATTCCTATGTTTCAAGATATGATATAATATTCATTGCGAAGTGTCATGTATACTTCGTATTCACTTCAAATGAAAGTAAATGCGACACTTCATTGCTAGGAAATAGCGTTACCAGATATCTACGTATCGTAGCAATAGAGTTCTAATGCTTCTTAAAACGCCATATCGCATCTCATTTCTACGTTTTATGATAAGATATAATATTCATTGTGGAGTATTATGTATTCCTGGTATTCACTTCAAAAGAATGTCAATGCGCCACTTCCTTTCTAGGAAATAGCGCTGGCAGGGGTCTACGTATCGTAGCATTAGAGTTCTAATGCTACTAAAAACGCGATATCGCATCTCATTTCTATGTCTCATGATAAGCAATAATATTCATTGTGTAGTGTTATGTATACCTCGTATTCACTTCAAAAGAATGTAAATGCGACACTTCCTTGCTAGGAAATAGCGTCTGCAGATGTCTACGTATCGAAGCAATAGAGTTCTAATGCTCCTTGGAACGCGATATCGCATCTCATTTCTATGTTTCATGATAAGATATAATATTCATTGCGAAGTGTCATGTGTACCTCGTATACCATTCAAAAGAATGTTAATACGACACTTCCTTGCTAGAAGTTGCTTCTGCAGATGTCTACGTTTGGAAGCAATAGAGTTCTAATGCTTCATAAATCGCGATATCGCATCTCATTTCTATGTTTCATGATAAGATATAATATTCAATGTGCAGTGTTATGTATACCTCGTATTCACTTCAAAAGAAAGTAAGTGCAACTCTTCCTTGCTAGTAAATGGCGTTTGCAGACGTCTACGTATCGAAGCAATGGAGTTCTAATCCTTCTTAAAACGCGATATCGCATCTCATTTCCATGATTCGTGATAAGACATAATATACATTATGGAGTGTCATGTATACCTCGCATACGCTTCAAATGAATGTAAATGCGACACTTCCTTGCTAGGAAATAGCGTTTGCAGATGTCTACGTATAGAAGCAATAGGATTCTAATGCTTCTTAAAACGCAATATCGCAACACATCCCTATGTGTCATGATAAGATATAATATTCATTGCGAAGTGTTATGTATACCTCGTATTCACTTCAAAAGAATGTAAATGCGACACATCCGTGCTCGGAAATAGCAATTGCAGGTGTCTACGTATCGTAGCAATATAGTTCTAATGCTTCTTAAAACGCGATATCGCATTTCATTTCTATGTTTCGTTATATGGTATAAAATTCATTGTGGATTGATATGTATACCTCGTATTCACTTCAATGGAATGTAAATGCGACACTACCTTGCTATTGAATAGCGTTTCCAGATGCCTACGTATCGTAACAATAGAGTTCTAATGCTTCGTAAAAAGCGATATCGTATCTCATTCCTATGTTCATGATAAGATAAAATATTCATTGCGAATTGTCACTTATACCTCGCATACACTTCAAATGAATGTAAATGCGTCACTTCCTTGCTAGGAAATAGCGTTTGTAGATGACTACGTATCGAAGGAATAGAGTTCTATTGCTTTTTAAAACGCGATATCGCATCTCAATTCAATGTTTCATGTTAAGATATAATATTCATTACGAAGTGTTACGTGTTCCTCGCATACACTTCAAATGAATGTAAATGCGACACTTTCTTGCTAGGAAATAGCGTTTGCAGATGACTACGTATCGTAGCATTAAAGTTCTAAATCATCTCAAGACGCGATATCGCATCTCATTTCTATGTTTCATGATAAGATATAATATTCATTGCGAAGAGTCTTGTATACCACGCATACACTTCAAGCGAATTAAAAAGCGACACTTCATTCCTAGGAAATAGCGTTGGCAGATGTCTAAGTATCGTAGCAATAGAGGTCTAATGCTTCTTAAATCGCGATATCGCATCTCATTTCTATGTTGCACGATAAGATATAATATTCATTGCGGAGGGTATGTATATGTATACCTCGTATTCACTTCAAAAGAATGTAAATGCGATACTTCCTTGCTAGGAAATAGCGTCTGCAGATGTCTACGTATCGTAGCAATTGAGTTCTAATGCTTCTTAAAACGCGATATCGCATCTCATTTCTACGTATTATGATAAGATATAATATTCATTGTGTAGTGTTATGTATACCTCGTATTCACTTCAATAGAATGTAAATGCAACACTTGCTTGCTAGAAAGTAGCGTTTGCAGATGTCTACGTATCGAAGCAATAGAGTTCTAATGCTTCTTAAAACGCCATATCGCATCTCATTTCTATGTTTTATGATAAGATATAATATTCATTGCGAATTGTCACTTATACATCGCATACACTTCAAATGAATGTAAATGCGTCACTTGCTTGCTAGGAAATAGCGTTTGTAGATGTCTACGTATCGAAGGAATAGAGTTCTAGTGCTTTTTAAAACGCGATATCGCATTTCAATTCAATGTTTCACGTTAAGATATAATATTCATTACGAAGTGTTATATGTTCCTCGCATACACTTCAAATGATTGTAAATGCGACACTTCCTTGCTAGGAAATAGCGTTTGCGGATGTCTGCGTATCGAAGCAATAGAGTTCTAATGCATCTTAAATCGCGAAATCGCATCCCACTTCTGTTTTGTGATAAGATGTAATATTCATTGTGGAGTGTTATGTATACCTCGTATTCACTTCAAAGGAATGTAAATGCGGCACTTGCTTTCTGTTAACTGTCGTTCCCAGATATCTACGTTTCGCAGCAATAGGGTTCTAAAGCTTTTTAAATCGCGATGTCGCATCTCAATCCTATGTTTCATGATAAGATATAATATTCATTGTGGTGTGTCATGTATACCTCGTATTCTCTTCAAAAGAATGCAAATACGACACTTCCTTGTTAGGGAATAGCGTTTGCCAATGTCTACGTATCGTAGCAATAGAGTTCCAATGCATCTTAAAACGCGATATCGCATCACATTTCCATGTTTCATGATAAGATATAATGTTCATTGTGGAGTGTCATGTATACCTCGTAATCTCTCCAAAAGAATGTAAATACGACACTTCCTTGCTAGGGAATAGCGTTTGCAGATGTCTACGTATCGAAGAAATAGAGTTTTATGCTTCTTAAATCCCGATATCGCATCTCATTTCTATGTTTCATGATAAGATATAATATTCATTGTGGAGTGTTATGTATACCTAGTATTCACTTCAAAAGAATGTAAATGCGACACTTCCTTGCTAGGAAATAGCGTCTGCAGATATCTACGCATCGTAGCAATAGAGTTCCAATGCTTTTTAGAACGCGATATCGCATCTCATTTCTATGGTTCATGATAAGATATAATATTCATTGTGGAGTGTTATGTATACCCCGTATTCACTTCAAAAGAATGTAAATGCGCCACTTCCTTCCTAGTAAATAGCGTCTGCAGACATCTACGTAGCAATAGAGTACTAATGCTTCTTAAAACGAGACATCGCATCTCATTTCTATGTTTCATGATAAGATATAATATTCATTGCGAAGTGTCACTTATACCTCGCATACACTTCAAATGAATGTAAATGCGACACTTCCTTACTAGCAAGTAGCATTTGCAGTTGTCTCCGTATCGAAGCAATAGGGTTCTTATGCTTCTTAAAACGCGATATCGCATCACATGTCTATGTTTCATGATAAGACATAATATTCATTGTGGACTGTTATGTATACCTCGTATTCACTTCAAAACATTGTAAATGCGACACTTCCTTCCTAGGAAATAGCGTCTGTATATGTCTACGTATCGAAGCAATAGAGTTCTAATGCTTCTTATATCGTCATATCGCATCTCATTTCTATGTTTCATTATAAGATATAATGTTCATTATGAAGTGTCAGGTATACCTCGCATACACTCCAAATGAATGTAGATGCGACACTTATTTGCTTGGAAATAGCGTTTGCAGATGTCTACGTATCGAAGCAACAGAGTTCTAATGCTTCTTAAAACGCGATATTGCACTTCATTTCTATGTTTCATTATAAGATATAATATTCATTGCGGAGTGTCATGTATACCTCGCATACACTTCAAATGAATGTAAATGCGACACTTCCTTGCTAGGAAATAGAGTTTGCAGATGACTACGTACCGTAGCTTTAGAATTCTAATGCATCTCAAAACGCGATATCGCATCTCATTTCTATGTTTCATTATAAGACATAATATTTATTACGAAGTGTCATGTATACCTCGTATTCCTTTCAAGGAATGTAAATGCGACACTTCCTTGCTAGGAAATAGCGTTTGCAGATGTCTACGTATCGTAGCATTAGAGTTCTAGTGCTTCTCCCAACGCGCTATCGCATCTCATTTGTATGCTTCGTGATAAGATATCATATTCATTGCGAAGTGTCATGTATACCTCGTATTCACTTGAGTTGAATGTAAATGCGACTCTTCCGTGCTAGGAAATAGCGTTTGCAGATGTCTAGGTATCGAAGCAATAGGGTTCTAATGTTTCTTAAAATGGGATACCGCATCTCATTTCTATGTTTCATGATAAGATATAATATTCATTGTGCAGTGTCATGTATACCTCGTACTCTCTTCAAAAGAAGGTAAACGCGCCGCATCCTTGCTAGGAAATAGCGTTTCCAGATGTCTGTGTATCGAAACAATATAGATCAAATGCTCCTTAAAACGAGATGTCGCATCTCATTTCTAAGTTTCGTGATAAGATATAATATTCATTGCGAAGTGTCATGTATACCTCGTATTCACTTCAAAATAATGTAAATGCGACACTTCCTTACCAGGACATAGCGTTTGTAGATGTCTCCGTATCGAAGCAATAGTGTTCTAAGGCTTCTTAAAACGGGATATCGCATCTCATTTCTATGTTTCATAATAAGATATAATAATAAGTGCGAAGTTTGATCCGAAGTGTATACCTGGCACACACTTCAAACGAACGAAAATGCGGCAATTCGCTGCTAGGAAGTAGGGTTTCCAGATGTCTGCGTATCGTAGCAATAGAGTTCTAATGCTACTTAGAACGCGATATCGCATCTCATATCTATGTTTCTTGATAGGATATAGTATTCATTGCCAATTGTCATGTATACCTCGCATACACTACAAATGAATGTAAATGCGGCACTTCCATGCTAGGAAGTAGCGTTTGCAGATGTCTGCGTATCGATGCAATAGAGTTCTAATTCTTCTTAAATCCCTATATCGCATCTCATTTCTATGTTTCATGATAAGATATAATATTCATTGCGGAGTGTCATGTACACCTCGTATTCACTTCAAAGGAATGTAGATGCGACACTTCCTTGCTAGGAAGCAGCGTTTGCAGACATCTAGGTATCGAAGCAATAGTGTTCTAATGCCGCTTAAATAGCGATATCGCTTCTCATTTATATGTATCACGATAAGATATAATGTTCATTGTGCAATGTTATGTATACCTCGTATTCACTTCAAAAGAATGATAATGCGTCACTTCCTTGCTAGGAAATAGCGTTTGCAGATGTCTGTGTATCGAAACAATATAGATCAAATGCTCCTTAAAACGAGATGTCGCATCTCATTTCTATGTTTCATGATAAGATATAATATTCATTGCGAAGTGGCATGTATACCTCGTATTCACATCAAAAGAGTGTAAATGCGACTCTCCCTTGCTAGGAAATAGAGTTTCCAGATATCTACGTATCGTAGCAATAGAGTGCTATTGCTTCTTAAAAGGCTAAATCGTATCTCATATTTATGTTCATTGATAAGATATAATATTCATTGCGAAGTGTCATGTATACCTCGTATTCACTTCAATCGAATGTAAATGCGACACTTCCTTGCCTGGAAACAGCGTTTGCAGATTGCTACGTATCTCATTTCTGTGTTTCATGATAAGATATAATATTCATTGCGAAGTGTCATGTGTACCTCGTACTCACTTCAAAAGAATATAAATGCGACACTTCCTTGCTAGGAAATAACGTTTGCAGATGTCTACGTCTCTAAGCAATAGAGTTCTAATGCTTTTTAAATCGCGATACCGCAACTCATTTCTATGTTTCATGATAAGGTATAATATTCATTGCGCAGTATCATGTATTCCTCGTGTTCACTTCAAAAGAATGTAAATGCGACACTTCCTTGCTACGAAATAGCGTTTGCAGATGTCTACGTATCGTAGCATTAGAGTTCTAAATCATCTCAAGACGCGATATCGCATCCCATTTCTATGTTTCATGATAAAATATAATGTTCATTGCGGAGTGTCATGTGTACTTCGTATTCACTACAAATGAATATAAATGCTACACTTCCTAGCTAGGAAGTAGCGTCTGCAGATGTCTACGTATCGGAGCAATAGAGTTCTAATGCTTCTTAAATCGCCATATCGCATCTCATTTCTATGCTTCATGATAAGATATAATACTAATTGCGAAGTGTTATGTATACCTCGTATTCACTTCAAAAGAATGTAAATGCGATACTTCCTTCCTAGGATATACCGATGGCAGATGTCTACGTATCGAAGCCACAGAGTTCTAATGTTTCTTAAAACGAGATATCGCACTCATTTCTATGTTCCATGATAAGATATAATATTCATTGCGAAGTGTCTTGTATACCACGCATACACTTCAAACGTATTAAAAGGCGACACTTCATTGCTAGGTAATAGCGTTAGCAGATGTCTACGTATCGAAGCAATAGATTTCTGATGCTGCTTATATCGCGACATCGCATCTCATTTCAATGTTTCATGATAAGATATAATATTCATTGTGCAGTGCTATCAATACCTCGTATTCACTTCAAAAGAATTATATTGCGTCACTTCCTTGCTAGGAAATATCATTTGCAGATGTCTACGTATCGAACCAATAGAATTATAATGCTTCTTAAATCGTCATAACGCATCTCATTTCTACGATTCATGATAAGATATAATATTAATTGCGAAGTGTCATGTATACCTCGTATTCCTTTCAAGAGAATGTAATTGCGACACTTCCTTGCTAGGAAGTAGCGTTTCCAGATGTCTACGTATCGAAATAATAGAGTTCTAATGCTTCGTAAAACGCGATATCGCATCTCATTTCTAGGTCTCATGATAAGATATAATATTCATTGTGCAGTGATATGTATACCACGTATTAACTACAAAAGAATGTAAATGCTACTCTTCCTCGCTAGGAAATAGCGATTGCAGATGTCTCCGTATCGAAGCAATACAGTTCTAATGCTTCTTAAAACGCGAAATCGCATATCATTTCTATGTCTCATGATAATATACGATATTCATTGCGAAGTGTTACGCATTCCACGTCTGCACTTTAAATGAATGTAAATGCCACACTTCCTTGCTAGGAAATAGCGTTTGCAGATGTCTACGTCTCGAAGCAATAGAGTTCTAATGCTTCTTAAAACGCGATATCGCATCGCATCGCATATCTATGTCTCATGATAATATATAATATTCATTGCGAAGTGTTATGTATTCCTCGTCCACACTTTAAATGAATGTAAATGCGACACTTCCTTTCTAGGAAATAACATTTCCAGATATCTACGTATCGAAGCAATAGAGTTCTAATGCCTCTTAATTCGCGATATCGCATCTCATTTCTATGTTTCATGATAAGGTATAATATTCATTGTGGAGTGTTATGTCTACATCGTATTCACCTCAAAAGAATGTAAATGCGATACTTCCTTGATAGGAAATAGCGTTTGTAGATGTCTCTGTATCGAAGCAATGGAGATCTAATGCTTCTTAAATCGCGATATCGCATTTCATTTCTATGTTTCGTGATAAGATATAGTATTCATTGTGGATTGCTATGTATACCTCGTATTCGCTTCAAAAGAATGTAAATGCGACACTTCCTTGCTACGAAATAGCGTTTGCAGATGTCTACGTATCGAAGCAATAGAATTCTAACGCTTCTTAAAACGCGATATCACATCTCATTTTAATGTTTCACGATAAGATATAATATACATTGCGAAGTGTCATGTATACCTCGCATGCACTACAAATGAATGTAAATGCGACACTTCCTTGCTAGGAAATAGAGTTTCCAGATGTCCACGTATCGAAGCAATAGTGTTCTAATTCTTCTTATAACGCGATATCGCATCTCATTTCTATGTTTTACGACAAAATGTAATATTCATTGCGAAGTGTCATGTATGCCTCGTAATCACTTCAAAAGAATGTAAATGCGACACTTCCTTGCTAGGATATAGCGTTTCCAGATGTCTACGTATCGAAACAATAGTGTTCTAATGCTTCTTAAAACGAGATGTCGCATGTCATTTCTATGATTCATGAAAAGATATAAAATTAATTGCGAAGTGTCATGTATGCCTCGTATTCACTTCAAAAGGATGAAAATGCGACACTTCCTTGCTATGTAATAGCATTTCCAGATATCTACGTATCGTAGCAACTAAGTTCAAATGTTTCTTAAAACGCGATATCGCATCTCGCTTCTATGTTTCAAGATAAGATATAATATTCATTGTGGAGTGTTATGTATACCTGGTAGTCACTTCAAAAGAATGTAAGTGCGACACATCCTTGCTAGGAAATAGCTTTTGCAGATGTCTACGTATAGTAGCAATAGAGTTCTAACGCTTCTTAAAAAGCGATATCGCATCTCAATTCTATGTTTCATGGTAAGTTATAATATCCATTGCGAAGTATCATGTATGCCTCGTATTCACTTCAAAAGAATGTAAATGCGACACTGCCTTGCTGGGAAATATCGTTGCAAATGTCTACGTATCGAAGAAATAGAGTTCTAGTGCAACTTAAATCGTGATATTGCATGACATTTCTATGTCTTATGATAAGATACAAAATTCATTGCGAAGTGTTATGTGTTCCTCGTCTGCACTTCAATTGAATGTAAATGCGACACTTCTTTTCTAGGAAATTACGTTTCCAGACGTCTACGTATCGAAGCAATAGAGTTCTAACGCTTCTTAAAACGCGAAATCGCATCTCATTCAATGTTTCCTGATATGATATAAATATCCATTGTGGAGTGTTTTGGCAACCTCGTATTCACTTCAAAAGAATGTAAGTGCGACACTTCCTTGCTGGGAAACAGCATTTGCTGATGTCTACGTATCGTGGCAATAGAGTTCTAACGCTTCTTAGAACGCGATATCGCATCTCATTTCTATGTTTCATGATAAGATATAAAATTCATTGCGAATTGTCATGTATACCTCGTATTCACTTCAAAAAAATGAAAATGCGACACTTCCTTGCTAGGAAATAGCGTTTGCAGATGTCTCCGTAACGAAGCAATAGAGTTCTAATGCTTCTTAAATCGCGATATCGCATCTCATTTCTATGTTTCGCGGTAAGGTATAATATTCACTATGGAGTGCTATGTATACCCCGTATTCACTTCAAAAGAATGTAAATGCGTCTCTTCCTTGCTATTAAATAGCGCTTGCAGATGTCTACGTATCGTAGCAATAGTGTTCTAATGCTTTTTAAATCGCGATATATAATCTCATTTCCATGATTCATGATAAGATATAATATTCATTGCGAAGTGTCATGCATACCTCGTATTCACTTCAGAAGCATGTAAATACGACACTTCCTTGCTAGGAAATAGCTTTTGCTGATGTCTACGTATTGTAGCAATAGAGTTCTAATGCTTCTTAAATCGCGATATCGCATCTCATCTCTATGATTCATGATAAGATATAATTTTCATTGCGTTGTGTTCTGTATTCCTTGTCTACACTTCACATGAATGTAAATGCGACATTTCCTATCTAGGAAATTACGTTTCCAGATGTCAACGCTTCGATGCAATAGAGATCTAATGCTTCTTAAAACGCGATATCGCATCTCATTTCTATGGTTCATGATAAGATATAATATACAATGCGAAGTGTTATGTATATCTCGTCTACACGTCAAAAGAATGTAAATGCGGCACTTCCTTGCTAGGAAATAGCGTTGGCAGATGTCTATGTATCGAAGCAATAGAGTTCTAATGCTTCCTAAACCGCGATATCGCATCTCAATTCTATGTATCATGATAAGATATAATATTCATTGTGGAGTGTTATGTATACCTCGTATTCATCTCAAAAGAATGTAAATGCGACACTTCCTTGCTAGGAAATAGCGTATGCAGATATCTACGTATCGTAGCATTAGAGTTCTAATGCTTCTCAAAACGCGATATTGCATCTCACTCCTACGTTTCATGATAAGATAAAATATTCATTGTGCAGTGTTATGTAAATCTCGTCTACACCTCAAATGAATATAAATGAGACTCTTCCTTGCTAGGCATTAGCGTCTGCAGATATCTACGTGTCGTAGCAATAGAGCCCTAATGTTTCTTAAAACGGGATATCGCTTCTCGTTTCTATGTTTCAGGATAAGATATAATATTCATTGTGGAGTGCGATGTATACCTCGTAATCACTTCAAAAGAATGTAAATGCGACGCTTCCTTGCTAGGAAGTAGCGCTTGCAGATGTATTCGTATCGAAGCAATAGGGTTCTAATGCTTCTTTAATCGCGATATAGCACCTAATTTCTATGTTTCTAGATACGATATAATATTCATTGCATATAGTCAGGTTTTCCTCATACTCACTTCAAAAGAATGTAAATGCGACACTTCCTTGATAGGAAATAGCTTTTCCAGATGTCTACGTATCGAAGCAAGGGCGTACTAATGCTTCTCAAAACACGATATCGCATCTCATTTCTATGTTTCATGATAAGACATAGTATTCAATGCTACATGTCATGTATACCTCGTACTCACTTCAAAAGAATGTAAATGCGACATTTCCTTGATAGGAAATAGCGTTTGCAGATGTCTACGTATCGAAGCAAGGAGAGTTCTAATGCTTCTTAAATCGCGATATCGCAACTCATTTCTATGTTTCATGATAAGATATAATATTCATTGCGAAGTGTCTTGAATAACTCGCATACACTTCAAGTGAATGTAAATGCGACACATCCTTGCTAGGAAGTAGCGTTTGCAGATGTCTACGTATCGAAGCAATGGTGTTCCAATGCTTGTTAAATCGCGATATCGCACCTCAATTCTACGTTTCATGATAAGATATAATATTCATTGTGTAGTGTTATGTATATCTCGTCTACACGTCAAATGAATGTAAATGCGACACTTCCTTGCTATGAAATAGCGTTTGCAGATGTCTACATATCGAAGCAATAGGGTTCTAATGCTTCTCAAAACGCGATATCGCATCTCATTTCTATGTTTCACGATAAGATATAATATTCATTTCGAAGTGTCATGTATACCTCGGATGCACTTCACATGAATGTAAATGCGACACTTCCTTGCTTTTAAATTGCGTTTGCAGATGTCTACGTATCGAGGAAATAGAGATCTACTGCTTCTTAAATAGCCATATCGCATCTCATTTCTATGTTTCATGATAAGATATGATATTCATTGTGGAGTGTTATTATAACCTCGTATTCACTTCAAAAGAATGTAAATGCGACACTCCCTTACTAGGAAATAGCGTTTGTAGATGTCTACGTATCGAAGCAATAGAATCCTAATGCTTCTTAAATCGCGATATCGCATCTCATTCCTATGTTTCATGATAAGATATATTATTCATTGCGAAGTGTCTTGTATAACTCGCATACACTTCAAATGAATGTAATTGTGACATTTCCTTGCCAGGAAATAGAGTTGGCAGATGTCTACGTATCGAAGCAATAGAGATCTACTGCTTCTTTAATAGCGATGTCGCATCTCATTTCTATGTTTCATGATAAGATATAATATTCATTGCGATGTGTCATGTATACCTCGTATTCACTTCAAAAGAATGTAAATGCAACACTTCCTCTCTAGAAAATAGCGTTTCCACGTGTCCACGTATCGAAGCAATAGAGTTCTAATGC
Source organism: Xylocopa sonorina (assembly GCF_050948175.1). NCBI lineage: Eukaryota > Metazoa > Arthropoda > Insecta > Hymenoptera > Apidae > Xylocopa > Xylocopa sonorina. The sequence continues at coordinate 975,290 of NW_027490178.1, read as the reverse complement.
TACTTAAAACGCGACATCGCATCTCATTTCTATGTCTCATGATAAGCTATAATATTCATTGTTCAGTGTTATGTAAACCTCGTTTTCACTTCAAAGAATGCAAATGCGACACTTCCTTGCAAGGAAGTAGCGTTTCAGGATGTCTATGTATCGAAGCAATAGAGTTCTAATGCTTCTCAAAACGCGATATAGCATCGCATTTCTATGTCTCATGATAAGATATAATATCCATTGCGAAGTGTTATGTATTCCTCGTCTACACTTCAAATGAATGTAAGTAAGACACTTCCTTTCTAGGACATTACGTTTCCAGATGTCTACGTGTCGAAGCAATAGAGTTCTAGTGCTTCTTAAAACGCGTTATCGCATTTCATTTTATGTTTCATGATAATATATAATAATCATTGCGAAGTGTCATGTGTATTTCGCATACACTTCAAATGAATGTAAATGCGACACTGCCTTGCTAGGAAATAGCGTCTGCAGATGTCTACCTATCTAAGCAATAAAGTTTTAATGCCTCTTAAATCGCGATATCGCATCTCATTTCTATGTTTCATGATAAGATATAATATTCATTGTGGAGTGTTATGTATACCTCGTATTCACTTCAACAGAATGTAACTGTGACACTTCCTTGCTAGGAAATAGCGTTTGCAGATATCTACGTACCGAAGCAATAGAATCCTAAAGCTTCTTAAATCGTCATATCGCATCACGTTTCTGTGTTTCATGATAAGATATAAAATTCATTGCCAAGTGTCATGTATACCTCGTATTCCTTACCAAAGAATGTAAATGCGACACTTCCTTGCTAGGAAGTAGCAATTGCAGATGTGTACGTATCGTAGCATTAGATTTCTAATGCTTCTTCAATCGCGATATCGCATCACATTTCTAGGATTCATGATAAGATACAATATTCATTGTGCAGTGTTATGCATACCTCGTATTCGCTTCAAATGAATGTAAATGCGACACTTCCCTGCTAGGAAGTAGCGTTTGCAGATGTCTACGTATCGATGCAATAGAGTTCTAACGCTTCCTAAATCGCGATATCGCATGTCATTTCTATGTATCATGATAAGATATAATATTCATTGCGAAGTGTCTTGTATACCTCGCATACACTTCAAATGAATTTAAATACGACACTTCATTGCTAGGTTATAGCGTTGGCAGATGTCTACGTATCGAAGCAAAAGTGTTCTAATGCTTCTTATATCGCAATATCGCATCTCATTTCTGTGTTTCATGATAAGATATAATATTCATTGTGGAGTGTTAAGTATACCTCGTATTCAGTTCGGAAGAATGTAAATGCGACACTTCCTTGCTAGGAAAAAGGGTCTGCATATATCTACGTATCGTAGCAATAGAGTTCTAATGCTTCTTAAATCGCGATATCGCATTTCATCTATATGTTTCGTGATAGGGTATAACATTCATTTTGGAGTGTTATGTATACCCCGTATTCACTGCAAAGGTATGTAAATGCGACACTTCCAGGCTATTAAATAGTGTTTGCAGATGTCTACGTATCGAAACAATAGTGTTATAACGCTCCTAATACAAGATTTCGCTTCTCATTTCTGTGTTTCATGACAAGATATAATATTCATTGCGATGTGTCATGTATACCTCGTATTCGCTTCAAAAGAATGTAAATGCGACACTTCCATGCTAGGAAATAGCGTTTGCATATGTCTTCGTACGCAGCAATAGTGTTGTAAAGCTTCTTAAAACAAGATATCGCATCTCATTTCTATGTTTCATGATAAGATATAATATTCATTGCGAAGTGTCATGTATACCTCGTATTCACTTCAAATGAATGTAAATGTGATGCTTCATTGCTAGGAAATAGCGTTTGCAGATGTCTACGTATTGCAGAAATAGTGTTTTAATGCTTCTGAAAACGAGATGTCGCATCTCATTTGTATGTACCCTGATAAGATATAATATTCATTGCGAAGTGTCATGTATACCTCGCAAGCACTTCAATTGTATGTAAATGCGACACTTCCTTGCTAGGAAGTAGTGTCACGTCCTGGCGAACAAATTATTCGTATCCCAGGAGGCTGAATGACACAAGCCTTTTAGTCAAGAATTCGGTCCGGTATAAAACGCGTATGACCGGGTTCGTCGATTCTGGAAAGACGCGGGCACCGTAAACAATCGCGAACGCGTGTAAGGAGGGATTTTACTTACCTTTCGCTGATTTCCCTCTTCTGCTTTCAGATGTGGCGATCGTCGAGTGTCGCTCTCGGGGGAGGAGTCGGCGTACGGCTGGCTGAAATCGGCGTTGTGACGGTGGAGCTGCGATGAATGTCGTCGTCCGTCGATGAACGAAGAATACTGGCGTTTCACCAACGTATTCCGCACGAGATAATGGATTAAATTCTTCCTCCCGGCGCGAAGAATTCGTTTATTATTCAAGTTGTTACGAACTTGGAAGAATTTGTATTAAAATATAATTGAATTTAGAAATGGAGTTGGAATGAACTAGAACTCGATGTGGTAGAAAAATAATAAAGTATATTCTAAATCAAAGAGTACAAGAACAATTATTTCTAAGTATTAAGACTATGTTAACTATGAATTAGCAATTAGAACAAAGACTTTAGAACTAGGAACCTCATCGAGGCTGAGCAACGGCCCTAAGGCGCGACTTGGAAGAAACTTGGAATTGGAAGTGCCCGAAGGCGAGATAGAACTGTACCGTACTGACGGTATTGACTGACTGTGTCTCCTAAGATGCGTCTGCGACCTCCTCGAATCTCGGAGCGCTTCGGTCGCGTGCGAACGTAGGTGGGAGTATGTGGTCGCCCGAGTGGGGTCTCGGCGTTGCGTGGTGGGGTTAGCGGCGCATGCCGCTGAGGCGGTCGCGATCTCGCGCGTCGCGGGTTACTTAATTAGCGCAATTTATGAATATAGAGATACAAGTATGAAATTAGAAATTACGCCTTAAATGTAAAATGTGTGTTGTTTGTGTCGTTATAAAGTAGTGTCGTGTAAATTCTATGAGCTAGGAATACAGAGCTTAGAATATAGGAGTATATATATAATGTTAATTAATAATCTTAGAAATAGTATTTTGGGCATGGCAGATCTGGGATGATGAAATCGTAGAGTCCTCTGTACGGTGAGGGTTCCCGTCGTCGGATCTAGTGGAGGTTGACTCTCCTGGTACGTCCCTGGAGTGAGCGAGAGGGCGAGTTTCCCTGCAGGTAAGAGTGAGACGGTGGATGGCTCCTTGAGTGGGAGCGAGACAGCGCACATGGTCCTTGGTGCGAGCGAGATGGTGAGCACCTCTGCGGGTGCGAGTGAGACGGAGGGTATGTCCCCTGAAGTGAGAGAGACGGCGAGTTGCGCCTGGGTGTTGCCTGTGGTGCAGGCGCGTGACGGTGGTTGCTGTGGTGCGTTGAGAGGGTGGCAGGCGGCACGCCTGACGTCACAGTAGCGTTTGCAGATATCTACGTATCGAAGCAGTAGAGTTCTAATGCTTCTCAAAACGCGATATCGCATATCTTTTCTATGTTTCATGATGAGATATAATATTCATTGCGAATTGTCATGAGTACCTCGGATACACATCAAATGAATGTAAATGCGACACTTCCGTACTAGGAAGATGCGTTTGCAGATATCTACGTATCGAAGCAATAGAGTTCTAATGCTTCTTAAAACGCGATATCGCATCTCATTTCTATGTTTCATGATATGATATAATATTCATTGCGAATTGTCATGTATACCTCGCACACACTTCAAATGAATGTAAACCCGACCCTTCCTTCCTAGAAAATTACGTTTCCAGATGTCTACGTATCGAAGCAAAAGAGTTCTAATGCTTCTCAAAACGCGATATCGCATATCTTTTCTATGTTTCATGATGAGATATAATATTCATTGCGAATTGTCATGAGTACCTCGGATACACATCAAATGAATGTAAATGCGAAACTTCCTTGCTAGGAAATAGCGTTTGCAGATGTCTACGTATCTTAGCAATAGTGTTCTAGTGCTACTTAAAACGCGATATCGCATCTCATTTCTATGTTTCATGATAAGATATAATATTCATTGTGAAGTGTCATGTATACCTCGTATTCACTTCAAAAGAATGTAAATGCAACACTTCCTCTCTAGAAAATAGCGTTTCCACGTGTCCACGTATCGAAGCAATAGAGTTCTAATGCTACTTAAAACGCGACATCGCATCTCATTTCTATGTCTCATGATAAGCTATAATATTCATTGTTCAGTGTTATGTAAACCTCGTTTTCACTTCAAAGAATGCAAATGCGACACTTCCTTGCAAGGAAGTAGCGTTTCAGGATGTCTATGTATCGAAGCAATAGAGTTCTAATGCTTCTCAAAACGCGATATAGCATCGCATTTCTATGTCTCATGATAAGATATAATATCCATTGCGAAGTGTTATGTATTCCTCGTCTACACTTCAAATGAATGTAAGTAAGACACTTCCTTTCTAGGACATTACGTTTCCAGATGTCTACGTGTCGAAGCAATAGAGTTCTAGTGCTTCTTAAAACGCGTTATCGCATTTCATTTTATGTTTCATGATAATATATAATAATCATTGCGAAGTGTCATGTGTATTTCGCATACACTTCAAATGAATGTAAATGCGACACTGCCTTGCTAGGAAATAGCGTCTGCAGATGTCTACCTATCTAAGCAATAAAGTTTTAATGCCTCTTAAATCGCGATATCGCATCTCATTTCTATGTTTCATGATAAGATATAATATTCATTGTGGAGTGTTATGTATACCTCGTATTCACTTCAACAGAATGTAACTGTGACACTTCCTTGCTAGGAAATAGCGTTTGCAGATATCTACGTACCGAAGCAATAGAATCCTAAAGCTTCTTAAATCGTCATATCGCATCACGTTTCTGTGTTTCATGATAAGATATAAAATTCATTGCCAAGTGTCATGTATACCTCGTATTCCTTACCAAAGAATGTAAATGCGACACTTCCTTGCTAGGAAGTAGCAATTGCAGATGTGTACGTATCGTAGCATTAGATTTCTAATGCTTCTTCAATCGCGATATCGCATCACATTTCTAGGATTCATGATAAGATACAATATTCATTGTGCAGTGTTATGCATACCTCGTATTCGCTTCAAATGAATGTAAATGCGACACTTCCCTGCTAGGAAGTAGCGTTTGCAGATGTCTACGTATCGATGCAATAGAGTTCTAACGCTTCCTAAATCGCGATATCGCATGTCATTTCTATGTATCATGATAAGATATAATATTCATTGCGAAGTGTCTTGTATACCTCGCATACACTTCAAATGAATTTAAATACGACACTTCATTGCTAGGTTATAGCGTTGGCAGATGTCTACGTATCGAAGCAAAAGTGTTCTAATGCTTCTTATATCGCAATATCGCATCTCATTTCTGTGTTTCATGATAAGATATAATATTCATTGTGGAGTGTTAAGTATACCTCGTATTCAGTTCGGAAGAATGTAAATGCGACACTTCCTTGCTAGGAAAAAGGGTCTGCATATATCTACGTATCGTAGCAATAGAGTTCTAATGCTTCTTAAATCGCGATATCGCATTTCATCTATATGTTTCGTGATAGGGTATAACATTCATTTTGGAGTGTTATGTATACCCCGTATTCACTGCAAAGGTATGTAAATGCGACACTTCCAGGCTATTAAATAGTGTTTGCAGATGTCTACGTATCGAAACAATAGTGTTATAACGCTCCTAATACAAGATTTCGCTTCTCATTTCTGTGTTTCATGACAAGATATAATATTCATTGCGATGTGTCATGTATACCTCGTATTCGCTTCAAAAGAATGTAAATGCGACACTTCCATGCTAGGAAATAGCGTTTGCATATGTCTTCGTACGCAGCAATAGTGTTGTAAAGCTTCTTAAAACAAGATATCGCATCTCATTTCTATGTTTCATGATAAGATATAATATTCATTGCGAAGTGTCATGTATACCTCGTATTCACTTCAAATGAATGTAAATGTGATGCTTCATTGCTAGGAAATAGCGTTTGCAGATGTCTACGTATTGCAGAAATAGTGTTTTAATGCTTCTGAAAACGAGATGTCGCATCTCATTTGTATGTACCCTGATAAGATATAATATTCATTGCGAAGTGTCATGTATACCTCGCAAGCACTTCAATTGTATGTAAATGCGACACTTCCTTGCTAGGAAGTAGTGTCACGTCCTGGCGAACAAATTATTCGTATCCCAGGAGGCTGAATGACACAAGCCTTTTAGTCAAGAATTCGGTCCGGTATAAAACGCGTATGACCGGGTTCGTCGATTCTGGAAAGACGCGGGCACCGTAAACAATCGCGAACGCGTGTAAGGAGGGATTTTACTTACCTTTCGCTGATTTCCCTCTTCTGCTTTCAGATGTGGCGATCGTCGAGTGTCGCTCTCGGGGGAGGAGTCGGCGTACGGCTGGCTGAAATCGGCGTTGTGACGGTGGAGCTGCGATGAATGTCGTCGTCCGTCGATGAACGAAGAATACTGGCGTTTCACCAACGTATTCCGCACGAGATAATGGATTAAATTCTTCCTCCCGGCGCGAAGAATTCGTTTATTATTCAAGTTGTTACGAACTTGGAAGAATTTGTATTAAAATATAATTGAATTTAGAAATGGAGTTGGAATGAACTAGAACTCGATGTGGTAGAAAAATAATAAAGTATATTCTAAATCAAAGAGTACAAGAACAATTATTTCTAAGTATTAAGACTATGTTAACTATGAATTAGCAATTAGAACAAAGACTTTAGAACTAGGAACCTCATCGAGGCTGAGCAACGGCCCTAAGGCGCGACTTGGAAGAAACTTGGAATTGGAAGTGCCCGAAGGCGAGATAGAACTGTACCGTACTGACGGTATTGACTGACTGTGTCTCCTAAGATGCGTCTGCGACCTCCTCGAATCTCGGAGCGCTTCGGTCGCGTGCGAACGTAGGTGGGAGTATGTGGTCGCCCGAGTGGGGTCTCGGCGTTGCGTGGTGGGGTTAGCGGCGCATGCCGCTGAGGCGGTCGCGATCTCGCGCGTCGCGGGTTACTTAATTAGCGCAATTTATGAATATAGAGATACAAGTATGAAATTAGAAATTACGCCTTAAATGTAAAATGTGTGTTGTTTGTGTCGTTATAAAGTAGTGTCGTGTAAATTCTATGAGCTAGGAATACAGAGCTTAGAATATAGGAGTATATATATAATGTTAATTAATAATCTTAGAAATAGTATTTTGGGCATGGCAGATCTGGGATGATGAAATCGTAGAGTCCTCTGTACGGTGAGGGTTCCCGTCGTCGGATCTAGTGGAGGTTGACTCTCCTGGTACGTCCCTGGAGTGAGCGAGAGGGCGAGTTTCCCTGCAGGTAAGAGTGAGACGGTGGATGGCTCCTTGAGTGGGAGCGAGACAGCGCACATGGTCCTTGGTGCGAGCGAGATGGTGAGCACCTCTGCGGGTGCGAGTGAGACGGAGGGTATGTCCCCTGAAGTGAGAGAGACGGCGAGTTGCGCCTGGGTGTTGCCTGTGGTGCAGGCGCGTGACGGTGGTTGCTGTGGTGCGTTGAGAGGGTGGCAGGCGGCACGCCTGACGTCACAGTAGCGTTTGCAGATATCTACGTATCGAAGCAGTAGAGTTCTAATGCTTCTCAAAACGCGATATCGCATATCTTTTCTATGTTTCATGATGAGATATAATATTCATTGCGAATTGTCATGAGTACCTCGGATACACATCAAATGAATGTAAATGCGACACTTCCGTACTAGGAAGATGCGTTTGCAGATATCTACGTATCGAAGCAATAGAGTTCTAATGCTTCTTAAAACGCGATATCGCATCTCATTTCTATGTTTCATGATATGATATAATATTCATTGCGAATTGTCATGTATACCTCGCACACACTTCAAATGAATGTAAACCCGACCCTTCCTTCCTAGAAAATTACGTTTCCAGATGTCTACGTATCGAAGCAAAAGAGTTCTAATGCTTCTCAAAACGCGATATCGCATATCTTTTCTATGTTTCATGATGAGATATAATATTCATTGCGAATTGTCATGAGTACCTCGGATACACATCAAATGAATGTAAATGCGAAACTTCCTTGCTAGGAAATAGCGTTTGCAGATGTCTACGTATCTTAGCAATAGTGTTCTAGTGCTACTTAAAACGCGATATCGCATCTCATTTCTATGTTTCATGATAAGATATAATATTCATTGTGAAGTGTCATGTATACCTCGCGTTCACTTCAAAAGAATGCAAATTCGACACTTCCTTGCTAGGAAATAGCGTTTGCAGATGTCTACGTAACGTAGCAATAGGGTTCGAATGCTTCTTAATACCCGATATCGCATCATTTCTATGTCTCACGATAAGATATAATATTCATTGCGAAGTGTCACTTATACCTCGGATACACTTCAAATGAATGTAAATGCGACACTTCCTTACTAGGAAGTAGCGTTTGCAGTTGTCTCCGTATCGAAGAAATGGCGTTTTATGCTTCTTAAATCCCGATATCGCATCTCATTTCTATGTTTCATGATAAGATATTATATTCATTGCGAAGTGTCACGAATACCTCGTATTCACTTCAAAAGAATGTAAATGCGACACCTTCTTGCTAGGAAATAGCGTTTGCAGATGTCTACGTATCGTAGCAAAGGAGCGCTAATGTTTCCTAAAACGCGATATCGCATCTCATTTCTATGTTTCATGATAAGACGTAGTATTCATTGCGAAGTGTTATGTATACCTCGCATACACATCCAATGAATGTAAATGTGACATTACCTTACTAGGAAGTAGCGTTTGCAGATGTCTCCGTATCGAAGAAATAGAGACCTAATGCTTCTTAAATCGCGATGTCGCATTTCATATCTATGTTTCATGATAAGATAAAATTTTCATTACGAACTGTTATGTATCCCTTGTCTACACATCAAATGAATGTAAATGCGATACTTCCTTGTTAGGAAATAGCGTTTCCAGATGTCTACGCAACGAAGCAATAGAGTTCTAATGCTTCTTGATACGCGAAATCGCATCTTATTTCTATGATTCATGATGAGATATGATACTCATTGCGCAGTGTTACGCACACCTTGTGTACACTTCAAATGAATGAAAGTGCGAGACTTCCTTGCTAGGAAGAAGCGTTTGCAGTTGTGTACGTATTGAAGCAATGGAGCTCTGATGCTTCCTAAAACGCGATATCGCATCTCATTTCTATGTTTCATCATAAGATATAATATTCATTACGAAGTGTTATGTATACCTCGTATTCAATTTAAAAGAATGTAAATGCGACACTTCCTTGTGACTAAATAGCGTTTGCAGATGTCTACGTATCGTAGCAATAGAGTTCTGATGTTTCTTAAAACGCGATATCGCATCTCATTTCTATGTTTCATGATAAGATATAAAATTCATTGCGAAGTGTCATGTATACCTCGTATTCACTTCAAAATAATGTAAATGCGACAATTCCTTCCTAAGAAATAGCGTTTGCAGATGTCTACGTATCGAAGCAATAGATTTCTAATGCTTCATAAAACGCGAAATCGCATCTCATTTCTATGTTTGATGATAAGATATAATATTCATTGCGAAGTGTCACTTATACCTCGCACACACTTCAAATGAATGTAAATGTAATACTTCCTTGCTAGGAAATAGCGTTTGCAGATGTGTACCTATCGTAGCAGTAAGGTTCTAATGCTTCTCAAAACGCGATATCGCATCCCATTTCTATGTTTCATGATAAGATATAGTATTCACTGTGGAGCGTTATGTATACCTCGTATTCACTTAACAAGAATGTAAATGCGACACTTCCTTGCTAGGAAATAGCGTTTTCCGATGTCTACGTATCGAAGCAATAGATTTCTAATGTTTCTTAAAACGCGATATCGCATCTCATTTCTATGTTTCATGATACGATTTAATATTCATTGCGAAGTGTCATGTATACCTCGCATACACTTCAAATGAATGTAAATGCGACACTTCCCTGCTGCTAAATAGCGTTTGCAGATGTCTACGCACCGTAGCAATAGAGTTCTGATGCTTCTTAAGACGGGATATCGCATCTCATTTCTATGTCTCATGATAAGATATAATATTCACTGTGAAGTGTTATGTATACCTCGTATTCACTTCAAATGAATGTAAATGCGACACTTCCTTGCTAGGAAATAACGTTTCCAGATGTCTACGCTTCGAAGCAATAGAGTTATAATGCTTCTTGAAACGCGATATCGCATCTCATTCCTATGCTTCATGATAAGCTAAAATACTCATTGCGAAGTGTTGCGTATACCTCGTATACAATTCAATGAATGTAAGTGCGACACTTCCTTGCCAGGAAGTAGCGTTTGCAGATGTCTACGTATCGAAGAAATAGAGTTTTTATGCTTTTCAAATCCCGATATCGCATTTCATTTCTATGTTTCATGATAAGATATAATATTCATTGTGGAGTGTTATGTATACCTCGTATTCACTTAAAAAGAATGTAATTGCGAAACTTCCTTGCTAGGAAATGGCGATTGCAGATGTCTCCGTACCGAAGCAATAGGGATCTAATGCTTCTCAAATCGCGATTTCGCATGTCATTTCTATGTTTCGTGATAAGGTATAATATTCATTGTGGTGTGTTATGTATACCTCGTATTCACTTTAAAAGAATGCAATTGCGACACTTCCTTGCAACTAAATAGCGCTTGCAGATGTCTACGTATCATAGCAATAGAGTTCTGATGCTTCTTAAAACGCGATATCGCATCTCATTTCTATGTTTCATGATAAGATATAATATTCATTGCGAAGTTTCATGTATACCTCGTGTTCACTTCAAACGAATGTAAATGCAACACTTCTATGCTAGGAAATAGCATTTGCAGATGTATTCGTATCGTAGCAATAGAGTTCTAATGCTTCTTAAATCGCGATATCGCATCTCATTTCTATGTGTCATGATGAGATATAATATTCATTGCGAAGAGTCATGTATACCTCGTATTCACATCAAAGGAATGTAAATGCGACACTTCCTTGCTAGGAACTAGCGTTTGCAGATGTCTACGTACCGATGCAATAGAGTTCTAATGCATCTTAAAACGCGATATCGCATCTCATTCCTATGTTTCACATTAAGATATATTATTTATTGTGGAGTGCTATGTATACCTTATATTCACCTTAGAAGAATGTAAGTGCGACACTTCCTTGCTAGGAAATAGCGTTTCCAGAAGTCTACGTATCAAAGCAGTAGTGTTCTAATGCTTCTCAAAACGCGATATCGCATCTCACTCCTACGTTTCATGATAAGATAAAATATTCATTGTGCAGTGTTATGTAAATCTCGTCTACACCTCAAATGAATATAAATGAGACTCTTCCTTGCTAGGAATTAGCGTCTGCAGATATCTACGTGTCGTAGCAATAGAGCCCTAATGTTTCTTAAAACGGGATATCGCTTCTCATTTCTATGTTTCAGGATAAGATATAATATTCATTGTGGAGTGCGATGTATACCTCGTAATCACTTCAAAAGAATGTAAATGCGACGCTTCCTTGCTAGGAAGTAGCGCTTGCAGATGTATTCGTATCGAAGCAATAGGGTTCTAATGCTTCTTTAATCGCGATATAGCACCTAATTTCTATGTTTCTAGATACGATATAATATTCATTGCGTATAGTCAGGTTTTCCTCACTTCAAAAGAATGTAAATGCGACACTTCCTTGATAGGAAATAGCTTTTCCAGATGTCTACGTATCGAAGCAAGGGCGTACTAATGCTTCTCAAAACACGATATCGCATCTCATTTCTATGTTTCATGATAAGACATAGTATTCAATGCGACGTGTCATGTATACCTCGTACTCACTTCAAAAGAATGTAAATGCGACATTTCCTTGATAGGAAATAGCGTTTGCAGATGTCTACGTATCGAAGCAATAGAGTTCCAATGCTTCTCAGAACGCGATATAGCATCTCATTTCTATGTTTCATGGTAAGACATAATAGTCACTGCGAAGTGTTATGTATACCTCGTCTTCACCTGAAAAGTATGTAAATGAGACATTTCCTTGCTTGGAAATAGCGTTTCCGGATGTCTACGTATCGTAGCAGCAGAGTTCTAAATCTTCATAAATTCAAGGTATCGCACCCCATTTCTATGTTTCATGAAGAGATATTATATTCATTGCGAAGTGTCATGTATACCTCGCATACACTTAAAGTGAATGTAAATGCGCCACTTACTTCCTAGGAAAGAGCGTTGGCAGATGTCTACGTGTCGAAACAACAGAGTTCTAATGCTTCTTAAAGCGAGATATCGCAACTCATTTCTATGTTTCATGATAAGATATAATATTCATTCCGAAGTGACATGTATACCTCGTATTCACTTCAAAAGAATGTAACTGCGACACTTCCTTGCTAGGAAGTAGCGTTTCAGATGCTTCGTATCGTAGCAATAGAGTTCTAATGCTTCTTAAAACGCGGTATCGCATCTCATTTCTATCTCTCATGATAAGCTATAATATTCATTGTGGAGTGTTATGTACACCTCGTACTCACTTCAAAAGAATGTAAATGCGACACTCCCTTGCTACGAAATAGCGTTTGCAGGTGTGTACGTATCGTAGCAATAGGGTTCAAATGCTTCTTAAAACGCGATATCGATCCTCATTTCTTTGTTTCATGATAAGATATAATTTTCATTGCGAAGTATTATGTATTCCATGTCTACACTTCAAAGGTATGTAAATGCGACACTTCCTTTCTAGGAAATAGAGTTTCCAGATGACTACGTATCGAAGCAATAGAGTTCTAATGCGTCTCAAAACGCGATGTGGCATCCCATATCTATGCTTCATGATAAGATATAATATTCATTGCGAAGTGTTATGTATCCTCGTCTACACTTCAAATGAATGTAAATGCAACACTTCCTTTCTAGGAAACTACGTTTCCAGATGTCTACGTATCGGAGCAATAGAGTTCTAATGCTTCTCAAACCCGATATCGCATCTCATTTCTATGTTTCATGACAAGATATAATATTCATTGCGAAGTGTCACCTATACCTCGCATACATTTCAAATGAATGTAAATGCTACACTTCCTTGCTAGGAAATAGCGTTGGCAGATGTCTACGTATCGTAGGAACAGTGTTCTAATGCTTTTCAACACCCGATATCGCATTTCATTTCTATGTTTCATTATAAGATATAATATTCATTGCGAAGTGTCACGTACACCTCCCGTACACTTCAAGTGAATGTAAATGCGCCACTTCCATGCTAGGAAATAACGTTTGCAGATGTCTACGTATCGTAGCAATAGAGTTTTAATGCTTCTTAAAACGCGATATCGCATCTCATTTCTATGTTTCATGATAGAATATAATATTCATTGTGAAGTTACATGTATAACTCGTATTCACATCAAAGAATGTAAATGGACACTTCCTTGCCAGGAAATAGCGTTTGCAGATGTCTACGTATCGAAGCAATAGTGTTCTAATACTGCTTAAAACGGGATACCGCATTTCATTTCTATGTTTCATGCTAAGGTATAATATCAATTGCGAAGTGTCATGTAGACTACGTATTAACATAAAAAGAATGTAAATGCGACACTTCCTTGCCAGGAAATTACGTTTGCAGATGTCTCAATATCGAAGCAATAGGGTTCTAATGCTTCTTACGACGAGATGTCGCAACTCATTTCTATGTTTCATGATAAGATATAATATTAACTGCGAAGTGTCATGTATACCTCGCGTACACGTCAAGTGAATGTAAATGCGACACTTCATTGCTAGGCAATAGCGTTTGCTGATGTCAACGTATCGAAACAAAAGTGTTCTAATGCTTTTTAAAACTAGATGTCGCATCGCATTTCTATGTTTCATGATAAGATATAATATTCATTGCGAAGTGTCATGTATACCTCGCATACACTTCAAATGAATGTAAATGCGACACTTGCTTGCTAGGAAATAGCGTTGGCAGATGTCTACGCATCGTAGCAATACAGATCTAATGTTTGTTAAAACGCGATATCGCGTATCATTCCTATGTTCCACGTTAAGGTATAATATTCATTGCGAAGTGCCATTTATACCTCGTATTCACTTCAAAAGAATGTAAATGCGACACTTCCTTGCCAGGAAATAGCGTTTGCAGATGTCTCCGTATCGAAGCAATAGAGTTCTAATGCTTCTTAAAACGAGATGTCGCATCTCATTTGTATGTTTCACGATAAGATATAATATTCATTGCGAAGTGTCATGAATACCTCGTATTCACTTCAAAAGAATGTAAATGCGACACTTCTTTTCTAGGAAATAATGTTTCCACATGTCTACGTATCGAAACAATAGAGTTCTAATGCTTCTTAAAACGTGATATCGCATCTCACTTCTATGTTTCATGATAAGAGATAATATTCATAGCGATGTTTCATGTATACCTCGTATTCACTTCAAAAGAATGTAAATGCGACACTTCCTGGCTAGGAAGTAGCGTTTGCAGAAGCCTACGTGTCGTAGCAATAGAGTTCTAATGTTTCGTAAAACGCAATATCGCATCTCATTCCTATGTTTCATGGTAAGATAAAATAATCAGTGCGAAGTGTCACTTATACCTCGCATACACTTCAAATGAATGTAAATGAGACACTTCATTTCTAGGTAATAGCGTTTGCAGATGTCTACGTATCGTAGGAATAGAGTTCTAATGCTTCCCAAAACGCGATATCGCATCTCATTTCCATGTTTCATGATAAGATATAATATTCACTGTGGTGTGTTATGTATACATCGTATTCACTTCAAAAGAATGTAAATGCGACACATCCTTGCTAGGAAATAGAGTCTGCAGATGTCTACGTATCGTAGCATTAGTGTTCTAATGCTTCTCAAAACGCGATATCGCATTTCATTTCTATGTTTCATGATAAGATGTAATATTCATAGCGAAGTGCCATGTATACCTCGCGCACACTGCAAATGAATGTAAATGCGACACTTCCTTGAAAGAAAATAGCGCTTGCAGATGTCTACGTATCGAAGTAATAGAGATCTAATGCTTCTCAAATCGCGATATGCTTCTCATTTCTATGTTTCATGACGAGATATAATATACATTGTGGAGTGTTATGTATACCTCGTAATCACTTCAAAAGTATGTAAGTGCAACACTTCCTTGATATTAAATAGCGTTTGCAGAGATCTACGTATCGTAGCAATAGATTTCTAATGCTTTATAAATCGCGATATCGCATCTCATTTCTATGTTTTATGATAAGATATAATATTCATTGTGCAGTGTTATGTAAACCACGTACTCACTTCAGAAGAATGTAAATACGACACCTCCTGCTAGGAAGTAGCTATTGCAGATGTCTTCGTATTGTAGCAGTAGCTCTCTAATGCTTCTCAAAACGCGATATGGCATCTCATTTCTATGTTTCATGATAAGATATAATATTCATTGTGGAGTGTTATGTATACCGCGTATTCACATCAAAAGTATGTAAATGCGACACTTCCGTGATAGGAAATGGCGTCTGCAGGTGTCTACGAATCGTAGCAATAGAGTTCTGATGCTACTTAAAACGCGATATCGCATCTCATTTCTATGATTCAATATAAGATATATTATTCATTGTGCAGTGTTATGTATACCACGTACTAACTTCAAAAGAATGTAAATACGACACCTCCTTGCTAGGAAGTAGCAATTGCTGATGTCTACGTAATGTAGCAGTAGCGTTCTAATGCTTCTCAAAACGCGATTTCGCATCTCATTTCTATGTTTCATGATAAGATATAATATTCATTGTGGAGTGTTATGTATACCTCGTATTCACTTCAAAAGATTGGAAATGCGACTCTTGCTTGCTAGAAATTAGCGTTTGCAGATATCTACGTATCGTAGCAATGGAGTTCTAATGCTTCTCAAAACGCGATATCGCATCTCATTTCTATGTTTCATGATAAGATATAATATGCATTGCGAAGTTTCATGTATACCTTGTATTCACATCAGAGGAATGTAAATGTTACTCTTCCCTGCTAGGAAATAGCGTTTGCAGATGTCTACGTATTGTAGCAAGCGTGTTATAATGCTACTTAAAACGGGATATCGCATCTCATTTCTATGTTTCATGA
Organism: Xylocopa sonorina; assembly: GCF_050948175.1. Taxonomy (NCBI): domain Eukaryota; kingdom Metazoa; phylum Arthropoda; class Insecta; order Hymenoptera; family Apidae; genus Xylocopa; species Xylocopa sonorina. The sequence continues at coordinate 959,031 of NW_027490178.1, read as the reverse complement.
GAACATATAATATTCATTGCGAAGTATTATGTATACCTCGCATTCACTTCAAAAGAATGTAAATGCGACTCTTGCTTGCTAGAAATTAGCGTTTGCAGATATCTACGTATCGTAGCAATGGAGTTCTAATGCTTCTCAAAACGCGATATCGCATCTCATTTCTATGTTTCATGATAAGATATAATATGCATTGCGAAGTTTCATGTATACCTTGTATTCACATCAGAGGAATGTAAATGTTACTCTTCCCTGCTAGGAAATAGCGTTTGCAGATGTCTACGTATTGTAGCAAGCGTGTTATAATGCTACTTAAAACGGGATATCGCATCTCATTTCTATGTTTCATGAGAACATATAATATTCATTGCGAAGTATTATGTATACCTCGCATTCACTTCAAAAGAATGTAAATGCGACACGTCCTTGCTATGAAATAGCGTTTGTAGATGTCTACGTATCGTAGCAATAGAGTTCTAAAGCTTCTTATATCGCGAGACCGCATCTTATATCTATGTTTCACGATAAGATATAATATTCATTGCGAAGTATTATGTATACCTCGCATACACTTCAAATGAATGTAAAGGCGACTGTTCCTCGCTAGGAAGTAGCGATTGCAGATGTCTACGTATCGAAGCATTAGAGTTCTAATGCTTCTTGCAACGGGATATCGCATCTCATTTCTATGTTTCATGATAAGATATAATATTAATTGCGAGGTGTCATGTATACCTCGCATACACTTCAAATGAATGTAAATGCGACACTTCCTTGCTAGGAAATAGCGTTTGCAGATGTCTACGTATCGTAGCAATAGAGTTCTAATGCTTCTTATATCGCAAGATCGAATCTCATATATATGTTTCACGATAAGATATAATATTCATTGTGTAGTGTTATGCATACCTCGCATTCACCTCAAAAGAATGTAAACGCGACACTTCCTTGCTAGGAAATAGCGTTTGCAGATTTCTGCGTATCGTAGCATTAGATTTCTGTTGCATCTCAAAACGCGGTATCGCATTACATTTCTGTGTTTCATGATAAGATATGATATTTATTGCGAAGTGTCACGTATACAACGCATACACTTCAAATGAATGTAAATGCGACACTTCCTTGCTACGAAATAGCGTTTGCAGATGTCTACGTATCGTGGCAATAGAGTTCTAATGCTTCTCAAAACGCGATATCGCATTTCATTTCTATGTTTCATGATAAGATATAATATTTATTGCGAAGTGTCACGTATACATCGCATACACTTCACATGAATGTAAATGCGACACTTCCTTGCTAGGAAATAGCGTTTGCTGATGTCTACGTATCGTAGCAATAGAATTCTAATGCTTCTTATATCGCAAGATCGAATCTCATATCTATGTTTCACGATAAGATATAATATTCATTGTGTAGTGTTATGTATACCTCGTATTCACCTCAAAAGAATGTAAATGCGACACTTCCTTGCTAGGAAATAGCGTTTGCAGATTTCTGCGTATCGTAGCATTAGATTTCTGTTGCATCTCAAAACGCGATATCGCATTACATTTCTGTGATTCATGATAAGATATGATATTTATTGCGAAGTGTCACGTATACATCGCATACACTTCAAATGAATGTAAATGCGACACTTCCTTGCTATGAAATAGCGTTTGTAGATGTCTACGTATCGTAGCAATAGAGTTCTAAAGCTTCTTAAAACGCGATATCACATCACATTTCTATGTTTCATGATAAGATATAATATTCATTGCGAAGATTTCACGTATTCCTCGTATTCACTTCAAATGAATGTAAATGCGACACTTCCTTGCTACTAAATAGCGTTTGCAGATGTCTCCGTATCGAAGCAATAGAGTTCTAATGCTTCTTAAATCGCGATACCGCATTTCATTCCTATGTTTCGTTATAAGGTATAATATTCATGGTGGATTGTTATGAATACCTCGTATTCACTTCAGAGGACTGTAAATGCGACACTTCCTTGCTATTAAATAGCGTTTGCAGATGTTAACGTATCGTAGCAATAGAGTTCTAATGCTTTTTAAATCGCGATATCGCATTTCATATCTATGTTTCATGATAAGATACAATTTTCATTGCGAAGTGTCTTGTATACCTCGCATACACTTCAAATGAATGTAAATGCGACACTTCCTTGCTAGGAAGTAGCGTTTGCAGATGTCCAGGTATCGAAGCAATAGAATTCTAATGCTGCTTAAATCGCGATATCGCATCTCATTTCTATGTTTCATGATAAGATACAATATTCATTGTGCAATGTTATGTATACCTCGTATTCACTTCAAAAGTATGATAATGCGTCACTTCCTTGCTAGGAAATAGCGTTTGCAGATGTCTATGTTTCGTAGCAATAAATTTCTAATTCTACTTAAAACGCGATATCGCATCTCATTTCTATGTTTCATGATAAGATATAATATTCATTGCGATGTTACATGTATACGTCGTACTCACTGCAAGAGAATGTAAATGCGACACTTTCTTGCTGCGAAATTGCGTTTGCAGATGTCTACGTATCGTAGCAATAGAGTTGTAATGCTTCTTAAAACGCGATATAGCATCTCATTTGTATCTTTCGTAATACGATATAATATTCAATGCGAAGTGTCATGTATTCCTCGCATACACTTCAAATGAATGTTAATGCGACACTTCCTTACTAGGAAATAGCGTTGGCAGATGTCTACGTATCGAAGAAATTGAGTTCTAATGCTTCTTAAATCGCGATATCGCATCTCATTTCTATGTTTCGTGATGAGATATAATATTCATTGTGTGGTGTTATGTATACCTCGCATTCACTTCAAAAGAATGTAAATGCGACACTTCCTTGCAACGAAATAGCGGTTGCAGGTGTCCACGTATCGTAGCAATAGAGTTCTAATGCTTCTTAAATCGCGATATCGCATCTCATTTCTTTGTTTCATGATAAGATATAATATTCATTGCGATGTTACATGTATACGTCGTACTCACTGCAAGAGAATGTAAATGCGACACTTTCTTGCTGCGAAATTGCGTTTGCTGATGTCTACGTATCGTAGCAACAGAGTTGTAATGCTTCTTAAAACGCGATATAGCATCTCATTTCTATGTTTCATGATAAGATATAATATTCATTGTTCAGTGTTATGTATACCCCGTATTCACTTCAAAAGAATGTAAATACGACACTTCCTTGCTAGGAAATAGCGTTTGCAGATGACTACGTATCGTAGCATTTGTGTTCTAATGCTTCTCAAAACGCGATATCGCATCTCATTTCTATGTTTCATGATAATATATAATAATCATTGCGAAGTGTCATGTATACCTCGCATACACTTCAAATGAATGTAAATGCGACACTCCCTTGCTAGGAAATAGCGTTTGCACATGCCTACGTACCGTAGAAATAGAGTTCTAATTCTTCTTAAAACGCGATATCGCATCTCATTCGTATGTTTCATTATAAGATATAATATTCATTGCGAAGTGTCATGTATACCTCGCATTCACATAAAAAGAATGTAAATGACCGACACTTCTTTGATAGGAAATTACCGTTTGCAGATGTCTCCGTATCGTAGCAATAGAGTTCTAATGCTTCTTAAATTGCGATATCATATCTCATTTCTATGATTCGTGATAAGATATAATATTCATTGCGAAGTGTCACTTATACATCGCATACACTTCAAATGAATGTAAGTGCGACACTTCCTTGCTAGAAAAAAGCGTCTGCAGATGTCTACGTATCGAAGCAACATAGTTCTAATGCTTCTTAAAACGAGATATCGCATCTCATTTCTATGGCTCATGATAAGATATAATATTCATGGCGATGTGTTATGTATTCCTCGTCTACACTTCAAATGAATGTAAAAGCAACACTTCCTTTCCAGGAAAATACGCTTCCAGATGTCTACGTATCGAAGTAATAGAGTTCTAATGCTTCTTAAAACGAGATATCGCATCACATTTCTATGTTTCGTGATAAGATATAATATTCATTGAGAAGTGGCACGTATACCTCGTATTCACTTCAAAAGAATATAAATACTACACTTGCTTGCAAGGAAGTAATGTTTGCAGATGTCTACGTAGCGACGCAATGGGGTACTGGTGCATCTTAAAACGCGATATCGCGCTCATTTCTATGTTTCATGATGAGATATAATACTCATTGCAAAGTGTCATGTATACCTCGTATTCACTTCAAATGAATGTAAATCCGACACTTCTTTTCTAGGAAATAGCGGTTGCAGATGTCTATGTATCGAATGTATAGCGTTCTAATGCTTCTTAAAAAGCGATATCGCATGTCATTCCTATGTTTGATGACATGGTATAACATTCATTGCGAAGTGTCATGTATACCTCGTATTCACTTCAAATGAATGAAAATCCGACACTTCTTTTCTAGGAAATAGCGTTGGCAGATGTCTACGTATCGAAGCAATAGAGTTACAATGCTTCTTAAAACCCGATATCGCATCCCATTTCTATGTTTCATGATAAGATATAATATTCATTCCGAAATGTCCTGTATACCTCGCATACACTTCAAATGAATGTAAATGCGAACCTTCCTTGCTAGGAAGTAGAGTTTGCAGATGTCTACGTATCGAAGCAATAGATTCCTAATGCTTCTTAAACCGCGATATAGCAACTCACTTCTACGTTTCATGATAAGATATAATATTCATTGTGCAGTGCTATGTATATCTCGTCTACACTTCAAATGAATGTAAATGCGACACTTCCCTGCTAAGAACTAGCGTTTGCAGATGTCTACGTATCGAGGCAATTGTGTTCTAATGCTTGTTAAAGCGCCATATCGTACCACAATTCTATGTTTCATGATAAGATATAATATTCATTGCCAAGTGTCATGTATACATCGTATTCCTTTCAAAAAAATGTAAGTGCGACACTTCCATGCAAGCAAGTAGCGTTTGCAATTGTCTACGTAAGAAGCAATAGAGTTCTAGTGCTTCACGAAACGCGATATCGCATCCCATTTCTATGTTTCATGATAATATATAATATTCATTGTGGAGTGTTATGTATACCTCGTATTCCCTTCAAAGGAATGTAAATGCGCCACTTCCTTGCTAGGAAATAGCGATTCCAGATGTCTACGCATCGAAGCAATAGAGTTCTAAAGCATCTTAAATCATGATATCGCATCCCATTACTATGTTTCATTCTAAGATATAATATTCATTGTGCAGTGTTATCTCTACATCGTATTCACCCCAAAAGAATGTAAATGCGACGCTACCTTGCTAGGAAATAGCGTTTGCAGATGTCTACGTATCGTAGCAATAGAGTTCTAATGCTGCTTAAAACGAGATATCGCATCTCATTTCTATGTATCATGATAAGATATACTATTCATTGTGGAGTGTTATGCATACCTCGTATTCACTTGAAAAGAATATAAATGCGACACTTCCTTCCTAGGAAATAGAGTTTGCTGATGGCTACGTATCGAAGCAATAGATTTCTAATGCTTCTTAAATCGCGATATAGCAACTCACTTCTACGTTTCATGATAAGATATAATATTCATTGTGCAGTGCTGTGTATATCTCGTCTACACTTCAAATGAATGTAAATGCGACACTTCCCTACTAGGAACTAGCGTTTGCAGATGTCTACGTATCGAGGCAATTGTGTTCTAATGCTTGTTAAAGCGCCATATCGTACCACAATTCTATGTTTCATGATAAGATATAATATTCATTGCCAAGTGTCATGTATACCTCGTATTGCTTTCAAAAAAATGTAAGTGCGACACTTCCATGCAAGCAAGTAGCGTTTGCAATTGTCTACGTACGAAGCAATAGAGTTCTAGTGCTTCTTAAAACGCGATATCGCATCTCATTTCTATGTTTCCTGATAATATATAATATTCATAGTGGAGTGTTATGTATACTTCCTATTCACTTCAAAGGAATGTAAATGCGACACTTCCTTGCTAGGAAATAGCGTTTGCAGATGTCTACGTATCGTAGCAATAGAGTTTTAATGCTTTTTAAACCGCGATATCGCATCTCATTACTATGTTTCATGATAATACTACTACATCCTAGCAAGGATGTGCAGCATTTACAATCTTTCGAAGTGAACACGATGTATACATGACACTTCGCAAAAAATATTATATCTTATCATGAAACATAGAAATAAGATGCGATATTGCGTTTTAAGAAGTATTAAAACACTATTGCTTCGATACGTAGACATCTGGAAACGCAATTTCCTAGCAAGGAAGTGTCGCACTTCCTTTTTTTTGAAAGCAATACGAGGCATACATGACACTTCGCAATGAATATTATATCTTATCATGAAAGATCGAAATGAGATGCGATATGGCGATTTAAGAAGCATTAGAACTCTAGTTCTTCGAGACGTAGACATGTGCAAACACTATTTCCCTCCAAGCAAGTGTCGCATTTACATTCTTTTGAAGTGAATACGAGGTATACGTAACACTCCACAATGAATATTATATCTTATCACGAAATATAGAAATGAGATGCAATATCGCGATTTAAGAAGCGTTAGAACACTATTGCCTCGATACGTAGACATCTGGAAACGCTACTTCCTAGCAGGGAATTGTCGCATTTACATTAATTTGTAGTGAGTACGAGGAGTACATAACACTTCGCAATGAATATTATATCTTATCATGAAATATTGGAATGTGATGCGATATCTCGTTTTAACAAGCGTTAGAACACTATTACTTATTTACATTCATTTGAAGTGAGTACGAGGAGTACATAACAATTCGCAATGAATATTATGACGTCATGCGCACCGCCTTCCACCCTCTGGCGCCAACCACCATCCGCAGCATCCACAACCGGGACACCGGTCTTCCGCCAGCACCGGTATCCGGATCCTCCATACACGGGCCGCACGACGATTCGACGCCCCAAGACGAGGAGACAACGCCACGAGGACGAGGAATACCTCTCCACCTACGAATCCCAATTACCTGCGTTCGCACAACCATACGCTTATTTCTCATAACGCGATTCTAGATTAAGCACTGTACACAAATCATGTAGATACACAATCCAACACACACCAAGATTTGAGCGAATATTTGTACAGTCATAATTTCTAAGACATATAGAATATAAGCTGCGAGGCGCGCCCGCGCGCACTCGACGCTCGCGGCTCACGCTGAACGCGAGCCGCACCCCACTCCGACCGGCCGCCCCACCGCGAGGGCCGGCGGCCGCCCCACTACGACCGTACGCCCCACTCGAAGGGCCCAGCGACTCGCGGGCCGCGCGACCCAAGGAGGTCGCGGACGCGCCACCGAGAGATCAATTCCATCGAGTCCCATCTCGGACACAGTTCTAATCTCATCTCCGAATCGAGCAATACGCTCCTCTGCTACGAGCTGTCAGCTCTCATGCAGCCGACTGTATCGCATCTCCTTTAGCGAAGTCCTTATTGTAACTTAGTTCTATTTCTATTTCAATATATATCTTTAGTTGATAACTTAAACAAAGTTGTAGTGTAGTTGTAGTGTAGTAGGATAGTGATATTATAGAATATACTCTTCTTTTACCAAATCTAAGTCTCTTTATTCGATTACAAGTTCCTTAAATTCTATTCCACGTGTACGCTTGCGATTCTTGTTCAATTCACACGATTCATCTGCGACAGTTCTGTACGCTGGACGGTCTTTGAGTGCTCCAATGCTCGACTGCTCTTGCTGCATTTCCATCGTATCCAAGGTATCTTGAACAAGGATCGACCTCGGTAAGCCAGAGAGCACCATCGCTTGGCCGAGCCGTACTCTGTCCTAGTGCAAGCGCCCTTGATAAATCTCGAGCCACCGAAAAGGCGTACACGACGCGCGGGGAGGAAAGAATATCTACGCCGCCTCATTCGTGAATACGCGAGTTGTACATCCGGACATCCATACGCCTGCAACGCCGTTTCCGTTCCTGAGAAGGAGGTATTCGCAGCCGTACGTCCAAATCGAATCCACGATCGCCTGGTTCCAGCGACAGTTTCCTCCAGCCGCAGCTCGCCTGCCTGGAGACTCATTCCCGTCGAAGCTCCGCTGGTCCAGCAGTACGCCGCTGCTATTCCGGTCACGGATCCACGGCGCCATAGACACCTGGAACGAGATGCGAAACAGCATAAAGAAGACAGCGAAAGGTAAGTTTTAAGGCGTAATTTTGGTTAAATCGAGTTCCGACCGCCAACGAACCCGGCCCCGTCGCAATTCGCGTAGGTTTACGGGAAAAGATACGAATCGTGCCATCGGATCGAGTACAATCGCACCACGAGACGTGACACATGTATACATCGTATTAACTTCAAAAGAATGTAAATATGACAATTCCATGCTAGGAAATAGCGTTTGCAGATGTCTACGTATCGTAGCATTAGAGTTCCAATGCTTGTTAAAACGCGATATCGCATCTCACTTCTATGTTTCATGACAAGATATAATATTCATTGTGATGTGTCATGTATACATCGCATACACTTCAAATGAATGTAAATGCGACACTTCCTTGCTTGGAAGTAGCGTTTGCAGACGTCTACGTATCGAAGCAATAGAGTTCTCATTCTTCTTAAGTCGCTATATCGCATCTCATTTCTATGCTTCATGATAAGATATAATATTCACTGCGAATTGTCACTTATACCTCGCATACACTTCAAATGAATGTAAATGCGACACTTCCTTCCTAGGAAATAGCGTTTGCAGATGTCTATGTATCGGTGCAATAGAGTTCTAGTGCTACTTAAAACGGGATATCGCAACTCATTTCTATGTTTCATGATAAGATATAATATTCACTGTGGAGCGTTATGTATACCCCGTATTCACTTAACAAGAATGTAAATGCGACTCTTCCCTGCTAGGAAATAGCGATTTCCGATGTCTACGTATCGAAGCAATAGATTTCTAATGTTTCTTAAAACGCGATATCACATCTCATTTTTATGTTTCATGATACGATATAATATTCATTGCGAAGTGTCATGTATACATCGCATTCAATTCAAATGAATGTAAATGCGACACTTCCTTGCTAGCAAGAAGCGCTTGCAGATGTCTACGTATCGTAGCAATAGAGTTCTAATGCTTCTTAAAAAGCGATATCGCATGTCATTCCTATGTTTGATGACATGGTATAACATTCATTGCGAAGTGTCATGTATACCTCGTATTCACTTCAAATGAATGAAAATCCGACACTTCTTTTCTAGGAAATAGCGTTGGCAGATGTCTACGTATCGAAGCAATAGAGTTACAATGCTTCTTAAAACCCGATATCGCATCCCATTTCTATGTTTCATGATAAGATATAATATTCATTCCGAAATGTCCTGTATACCTCGCATACACTTCAAATGAATGTAAATGCGAACCTTCCTTGCTAGGAAGTAGAGTTTGCAGATGTCTACGTATCGAAGCAATAGATTCCTAATGCTTCTTAAACCGCGATATAGCAACTCACTTCTACGTTTCATGATAAGATATAATATTCATTGTGCAGTGCTATGTATATCTCGTCTACACTTCAAATGAATGTAAATGCGACACTTCCCTGCTAAGAACTAGCGTTTGCAGATGTCTACGTATCGAGGCAATTGTGTTCTAATGCTTGTTAAAGCGCCATATCGTACCACAATTCTATGTTTCATGATAAGATATAATATTCATTGCCAAGTGTCATGTATACCTCGTATTCCTTTCAAAAAAATGTAAGTGCGACACTTCCATGCAAGCAAGTAGCGTTTGCAATTGTCTACGTAAGAAGCAATAGAGTTCTAGTGCTTCACGAAACGCGATATCGCATCCCATTTCTATGTTTCATGATAATATATAATATTCATTGTGGAGTGTTATGTATACCTCGTATTCCCTTCAAAGGAATGTAAATGCGCCACTTCCTTGCTAGGAAATAGCGATTCCAGATGTCTACGCATCGAAGCAATAGAGTTCTAAAGCATCTTAAATCATGATATCGCATCCCATTACTATGTTTCTTTCTAAGATATAATATTCATTGTGCAGTGTTATCTCTACATCGTATTCACCCCAAAAGAATGTAAATGCGACGCTACCTTGCTAGGAAATAGCGTTTGCAGATGTCTACGTATCGTAGCAATAGAGTTCTAATGCTGCTTAAAACGAGATATCGCATCTCATTTCTATGTATCATGATAAGATATACTATTCATTGTGGAGTGTTATGCATACCTCGTATTCACTTGAAAAGAATATAAATGCGACACTTCCTTCCTAGGAAATAGAGTTTGCTGATGGCTACGTATCGAAGCAATAGATTTCTAATGCTTCTTAAATCGCGATATAGCAACTCACTTCTACGTTTCATGATAAGATATAATATTCATTGTGCAGTGCTGTGTATATCTCGTCTACACTTCAAATGAATGTAAATGCGACACTTCCCTACTAGGAACTAGCGTTTGCAGATGTCTACGTATCGAGGCAATTGTGTTCTAATGCTTGTTAAAGCGCCATATCGTACCACAATTCTATGTTTCATGATAAGATATAATATTCATTGCCAAGTGTCATGTATACCTCGTATTGCTTTCAAAAAAATGTAAGTGCGACACTTCCATGCAAGCAAGTAGCGTTTGCAATTGTCTACGTAAGAAGCAATAGAGTTCTAGTGCTTCTTAAAACGCGATATCGCATCTCATTTCTATGTTTCATGATAATATATAATATTCATAGTGGAGTGTTATGTATACTTCCTATTCACTTCAAAGGAATGTAAATGCGACACTTCCTTGCTAGGAAATAGCGTTTGCAGATGTCTACGTATCGTAGCAATAGAGTTTTAATGCTTTTTAAACCGCGATATCGCATCTCATTACTATGTTTCGTGATAAGGTTTAATATTCATGGTGCAGTGTTATGTATACCTCGAATTCGCTTCAAAAGAATGTAAATGCGACACTTCCTTGCCAGGAAATAGCGTTTGCAGATGTCTACGTATCGTAGCAACAGAGTTCTAATGCTTCTTAAAGCGCGATATCGCATCTCATTTCCATGTTTCATGATAATACTACTACATCCTAGCAAGGATGTGCAGCATTTACAATCTTTCGAAGTGAACACGATGTATACATGACACTTCGCAAAAAATATTATATCTTATCATGAAACATAGAAATAAGATGCGATATTGCGTTTTAAGAAGTATTAAAACACTATTGCTTCGATACGTAGACATCTGGAAACGCAATTTCCTAGCAAGGAAGTGTCGCACTTCCTTTTTTTTGAAAGCAATACGAGGCATACATGACACTTCGCAATGAATATTATATCTTATCATGAAAGATCGAAATGAGATGCGATATGGCGATTTAAGAAGCATTAGAACTCTAGTTCTTCGAGACGTAGACATGTGCAAACACTATTTCCCTCCAAGCAAGTGTCGCATTTACATTCTTTTGAAGTGAATACGAGGTATACGTAACACTCCACAATGAATATTATATCTTATCACGAAATATAGAAATGAGATGCAATATCGCGATTTAAGAAGCGTTAGAACACTATTGCCTCGATACGTAGACATCTGGAAACGCTACTTCCTAGCAGGGAATTGTCGCATTTACATTAATTTGTAGTGAGTACGAGGAGTACATAACACTTCGCAATGAATATTATATCTTATCATGAAATATTGGAATGTGATGCGATATCTCGTTTTAACAAGCGTTAGAACACTATTACTTATTTACATTCATTTGAAGTGAGTACGAGGAGTACATAACAATTCGCAATGAATATTATGACGTCATGCGCACCGCCTTCCACCCTCTGGCGCCAACCACCATCCGCAGCATCCACAACCGGGACACCGGTCTTCCGCCAGCACCGGTATCCGGATCCTCCATACACGGGCCGCACGACGATTCGACGCCCCAAGACGAGGAGACAACGCCACGAGGACGAGGAATACCTCTCCACCTACGAATCCCAATTACCTGCGTTCACACAACCATACGCTTATTTCTCATAACGCGATTCTAGATTAAGCACTGTACACAAATCATGTACATACACAATCCAACACACACCAAGATTTGAGCGAATATTTGTACAGTCATAATTTCTAAGACATATAGAATATAAGCTGCGAGGCGCGCCCGCGCGCACTCGACGCTCGCGGCTCACGCTGAACGCGAGCCGCACCCCACTCCGACCGGCCGCCCCACCGCGAGGGCCGGCGGCCGCCCCACTACGACCGTACGCCCCACTCGAAGGGCCCAGCGACTCGCGGGCCGCGCGACCCAAGGAGGTCGCGGACGCGCCACCGAGAGATCAATTCCATCGAGTCCCATCTCGGACACAGTTCTAATCTCATCTCCGAATCGAGCAATACGCTCCTCTGCTACGAGCTGTCAGCTCTCATGCAGCCGACTGTATCGCATCTCCTTTAGCGAAGTCCTTATTGTAACTTAGTTCTATTTCTATTTCAATATATATCTTTAGTTGATAACTTAAACAAAGTTGTAGTGTAGTTGTAGTGTAGTAGGATAGTGATATTATAGAATATACTCTTCTTTTACCAAATCTAAGTCTCTTTATTCGATTACAAGTTCCTTAAATTCTATTCCACGTGTACGCTTGCGATTCTTGTTCAATTCACACGATTCATCTGCGACAGTTCTGTACGCTGGACGGTCTTTGAGTGCTCCAATGCTCGACTGCTCTTGCTGCATTTCCATCGTATCCAAGGTATCTTGAACAAGGATCGACCTCGGTAAGCCAGAGAGCACCATCGCTTGGCCGAGCCGTACTCTGTCCTAGTGCAAGCGCCCTTGATAAATCTCGAGCCACCGAAAAGGCGTACACGACGCGCGGGGAGGAAAGAATATCTACGCCGCCTCATTCGTGAATACGCGAGTTGTACATCCGGACATCCATACGCCTGCAACGCCGTTTCCGTTCCTGAGAAGGAGGTATTCGCAGCCGTACGTCCAAATCGAATCCACGATCGCCTGGTTCCAGCGACAGTTTCCTCCAGCCGCAGCTCGCCTGCCTGGAGACTCATTCCCGTCGAAGCTCCGCTGGTCCAGCAGTACGCCGCTGCTATTCCGGTCACGGATCCACGGCGCCATAGACACCTGGAACGAGATGCGAAACAGCATAAAGAAGACAGCGAAAGGTAAGTTTTAAGGCGTAATTTTGGTTAAATCGAGTTCCGACCGCCAACGAACCCGGCCCCGTCGCAATTCGCGTAGGTTTACGGGAAAAGATACGAATCGTGCCATCGGATCGAGTACAATCGCACCACGAGACGTGACACATGTATACATCGTATTAACTTCAAAAGAATGTAAATATGACAATTCCATGCTAGGAAATAGCGTTTGCAGATGTCTACGTATCGTAGCATTAGAGTTCCAATGCTTGTTAAAACGCGATATCGCATCTCACTTCTATGTTTCATGACAAGATATAATATTCATTGCGATGTGTCATGTATACATCGCATACACTTCAAATGAATGTAAATGCGACACTTCCTTGCTTGGAAGTAGCGTTTGCAGACGTCTACGTATCGAAGCAATAGAGTTCTCATTCTTCTTAAGTCGCTATATCGCATCTCATTTCTATGCTTCATGATAAGATATAATATTCACTGCGAATTGTCACTTATACCTCGCATACACTTCAAATGAAAGTAAATGCGACACTTCCTTCCTAGGAAATAGCGTTTGCAGATGTCTATGTATCGGTGCAATAGAGTTCTAGTGCTACTTAAAACGGGATATCGCAACTCATTTCTATGTTTCATGATAAGATATAATATTCACTGTGGAGCGTTATGTATACCCCGTATTCACTTAACAAGAATGTAAATGCGACTCTTCCCTGCTAGGAAATAGCGATTTCCGATGTCTACGTATCGAAGCAATAGATTTCTAATGTTTCTTAAAACGCGATATCACATCTCATTTTTATGTTTCATGATACGATATAATATTGATTGCGAAGTGTCATGTATACATCGCATTCAATTCAAATGAATGTAAATGCGACACTTCCTTGCTAGCAAGAAGCGCTTGCAGATGTCTACGTATCGTAGCAATAGAGTTCTAATGCTCCTTAAAACGCGATATCGCATCTCATTTCTACGTTTCATGATAAGATACAATATTCAATGGGAAGTGTCATGCATACCTCGTTATCGCTTCAAAAGAATGTAATGCTACACTTCCTTGCTAGGAAATAGCGTTGGCAGATGTCTACGTATCGAAGCAATAGAGTTCTAATGCTTCTTAAATCGCCATATCGCATCTCATTTCTATGTATTATGATAAGATATAATATTCATTGCGGATTGTTATGTATTCCACGTATTCACTTCAAATGATTGCAAATGCGACACTTCCTTGCTGGGAAACAGCGCTTGCAGATGTCTACGTATGGTAGCATTAGGGTTCTAAATATTTTCAAAACGCGGTATCGCATCTCATTTCTATGTTTCATGATAAGATATAATATTCATTGCGAAGTGTCATGTATACATTGTATTCACTTCAAAAGAATGTAAGTGCGACACTTCCTTGCTAGGAAATAGCGTTTCCAGATGTCTACGTATCGAAACAAAAGATTTCTAATGCTCCTTAAATCGAGATGTCGCATTTCATTTCTATGTTCCATGATAAGATATGATATTCAATGCGACATGACATGTATACCTCGTATTCACTTCAAAAGCATGTAAATGAGACACTTCCTTGCTATGAAATAGCGTTTGCAGATGTCTACGTATCGTAGCAATAGAGATCTAAAGATTCCCAAAACGCGATACCGCATCTCATGTCTATGTTTCATGATAAGATATAATATTCATTGCGAAGTGTTATGTATACTTCGCATACACAACAAATGAATGTAAATGCGACACTTCCTTTCCAGGAAATAGCGTTTCCAGATGTCTACGTATAGTAGCAATAGAGTTCTAATGCTTCTCAAAACGCGATACCGCATCTCATTTCTATGTTTCACGATAAGATATAATATTCATTGCGAAGTGGCATGTATACCTTGTATTCAATTCAAAACAATGTCAATGCGACACTTCCTTGCTAGGAAATAGCGTTTGCAGATGTCTACGTACCGAAGCAATAAAGTTCTAATGCTTCTTATATCGCGAGATCGAATCTCATTTCCATGTATCATGATAAGATATAATATTCATTGAGGAGGGTTATGTATACCTCGTATTCACCTCAAAAGAATGTAAATGCGACACTTCCTTGCTAGGAAATAACGTTTGCAGGTGTCTACGTATCGAAGCAGTAGAATTCTAATGCTTCTTAAATAGCCGTATCGCATCTCATTTCTATGTTTCATGATAAGATATAATATTCATTGTGGAGTGTTATGTATACCTCGTATTCAATTCAAAAGAATGTAAATCTGACACTTCCTTGCTAGGAAATAGCGTTAGCAGACATCTGCCGATCGTAGCAATAGAGATCTAATGCTTCTTAAACCGCGATGTCGCTCCTCATTTCTATGTTTCATGATGAGATATAATATTCATTGCGAAGTGTCACTTATGCCTCGCATACACTTCAAGTGAATGTAAATGCGACACTTCCTTGCCAGGATACATCATTTGCAAATGTCTACGTATCGAAGCAATAGAGTTCTAATGCTTCCTAAAACGCGATATCGCATCTCAGTTCTATGTTTCATGATAAGATATAATACTCATTGCGAAGTGTTACACATACCTCGTATACACTTCAAATGAATGAAAGTGCGAGACTTCCTTGCTAGGAAGTAGCGTTTGCAGATGACTGCGTATCGTAGCATTAGATTTCTAATGCATCTCAAAACGCGATATCGCATCTCATTTCTATGTTTCATGATAGGATATAATATTCATTGCGAAGTGCCACTTATACCTGCCAAACATTTCAAATGAATGTAAATGCGACACTTCATTGCTAGGAAATGGAGTTTGCAGATGTCTACGTATCGTAGCAATACGGTTATAACGCTTCTTAAAATGCGATATCGCATCTTATTTCTATGTCTCACAATAAGATATAACATTAATTGCGAAGTGTCATGTGTACTTGGCATACACTTCAAATGAATGTAAATGCGACACTTCCTTGCTAGCAAATAGCGTTGGCAGATGTCTACGCATCGTAGCAATACAGATCTAATGTTTGTTAAAACGCGATATCGCATCTCATTTCTATGTTCCATGTTAAGATATAATATTCATTGCGAAGTGTCATTTATACCTCGTATTCACTTCAAAAGCATGTGAATGCGACACTTCCCTGCAAGGAAATAGCGTTTCCTGATGTCTACGTATCGTAGCTCTAGAGATCTAATGCTCCTTAAATCGCGATATCGCATCTCATTTCTATGTTTCATGATAAGATATAATATTCATTATGGACTGTTATGTATACCTCGCATTCTCTTCAAAAGAATGTAAATGCGACACTTCCTTGCTAGGAAATATCGTTTGCAGATGTCTACGCATCGTAGCAATAGAGTTCTAATGCTTCTTAAAACGCGAAATCGCATCTCATTTCTATGTTTCACGATAAGATACAATAATGATTGGGAAGTGTCGTGTATTCCTCGCATTCACTTCAAATGAATGTAAATGCGACACTTCCTAGCTAGGATATAGCGATGGCAGATGTCTACGTATGGAAGCAATAGAGATCTAGTGCTTTTTAAAACGAGATATCGCATCTCATTTCTATGTTTCATGATAAGGCACAATATTCATTGCGAAGTGTCATGTATACCTCGTATTCACTCCAAAGAATGTAAGTGCGACACTTCCTTGCCAGGAAGTAGCGTTTGCAGATGTCTACGTATCGAAGCAATAGTGTCCTAATGCTTCTTAAAACGTGATATCGCATCTCATTTCTATGTTTCATGATAAAATATAATATTCATTGAGGAGGGTTATGTATATCTCGCTTAAACTTAACAAGAATGTAAACGCGACACATCCTTGCTAGGAAATAGCGTTTCCAGATGTCTACGTATCGAAACAATAGAGATCTAATGCTTCTTAAATCGCGATATCGCAACTCATTTCTATATTTCGTGATAAGATATAATATTCATTGTGGATTGCTATGTATACCTCGTAGTCGCTTCAAAAGAATGTAAATGCGACACTTCCGTGCTAGGAAATAGCGTTTGCAGATGTCTACGTATCGTAGCAATAGAGTTCGAATGCTTCTCAAAACGCGATACCGCATCTCATTTCTATGTTTCACGATAAGATATAATATTCATTGCGAAGTGGCATGTGTACCTTGTATTCAATTCAAAACAATGTCAATGCGACACTTCCTTGCTAGGAAATAGCGTTAGCAGATGTCTACGTATCGAAGCAATAAAGTTCTAATGCTTCTTATATCGCGAGATCGAATCTCATTTCCATGTTTCACGATAAAATATAAAATTCATTGTGGAGTGTTATGTATACCTCGTGTTCACCTCAAAAGAATGTAAATGCGACACTTCCTTGCTAGGAAATAACGTTTGCAGGTGTCTACGTATCGAAGCAAGGGAGTTCTAATGCTTCTTAAATAGCGATATCGCATCTCATTTCTATGTCTCATGATAAGATATAATATTCATTGTGCAGTGTTATGTATACCTCGTATTCACTTCAAAATGGTGTCAATGCGGCACTTCCTTGCTAGGAAATAGCGTTTGCAGATGTCTACGTATCGAAGCAATAGAGTTCCAATGCTTCTCAGAACGCGATATAGCATCTCATTTCTAGGTTTCATGGTAAGACATAATAGTCACTGCGAAGTGTTATGTATACCTCGTCTTCACCTGAAAAGTATGTAAATGAGACATTTCCTTGCTTGGAAATAGCGTTTCCGGATGTCTACGTATCGTAGCAGCAGAGTTCTAAATCTTCATAAATTCAAGGTATCGCACCCCATTTCTATGTTTCATCAAGAGATATTATATTCATTGCGAAGTGTCATGTATACCTCGCATACACTTAAAGTGAATGTAAATGCGTCACTTACTTCCTAGGAAAGAGCGTTGGCAGATGTCTACGTGTCGAAACAACAGAGTTCTAATGCTTCTTAAAGCGAGATATCGCAACTCATTTCTATGTTTCATGATAAGATATAATATTCATTCCGAAGTGACATGTATACCTCGTATCCACTTCAAAAGAATGTAACTGCGACACTTCCTTGCTAGGAAGTAGCGTTTCAGATGCCTTCGTATCGTAGCAATAGAGTTCTAATGCTTCTTAAAACGCGATATCGCATCTCATTTCTATGTCTCATGATAAGCTATAATATTCATTGTGGAGTGTTATGTACACCTCGTACTCACTTCAAAAGAATGTAAATGCGACACTCCCTTGCTACGAAATAGCGTTTGCAGGTGTGTACGTATCGTAGCAATAGGGTTCAAATGCTTCTTAAAACGCGATATCGATCCTCATTTCTTTGTTTCATGATAAGATATAATTTTAATTGCGAAGTATTATGTATTCCATGTCTACACTTCAAAGGTATGTAAATGCGACACTTCCTTTCTAGGAAATAGAGTTTCCAGATGACTACGTATCGAAGCAATAGAGTTCTAATGCGTCTCAAAACGCGATGTGGCATTCCATATCTATGCTTCATGATAAGATATAATATTCATTGCGAAGTGTTATGTATCCCTCGTCTACACTTCAAATGAATGTAAATGCAACACTTCCTTGCTAGGAAACTACGTTTCCAGATGTCTACGTATCGGAGCAATAGAGTTCTAATGCTTCTCAAAACCCGATATCGCATCTCATTTCTATGTTTCATGACAAGATATAATATTCATTGCGAAGTGTCACCTATACCTCGCATACATTTCAAATGAATGTAAATGCTACACTTCCTTGCTAGGAAATAGCGTTTGCAGATATCTACGTATCGAAGCAATAGAGTTCTAATGCTTCTTAAAACTAGATATCGCATCTCATTTCAACGTTTCATGATAAGATATAATATTCATTGCGAAGTGTTACGTATTCCTCGCATACGCTTCTAATGAATGTAAATGCGACACCATCTTGCTAGGAAATAGCGTTGGCAGATGTCTACGTATCGTAGGAACAGTGTTCTAATGCTTCTCAACACCCGATATCGCATTTCATTTCTATGTTTCATTATAAGATATAATATTCATTGCGAAGTGTCACGTACACCTCCCGTACACTTCAAGTGAATGTAAATGCGCCACTTCCATGCTAGGAAATAACGTTTGCAGATGTCTACGTATCGTAGCAATAGAGTTTTAATGCTTCTTAAAACGCGATATCGCATCTCATTTCTATGTTTCATGATAGAATATAATGTTCATTGCGAAGTGTTATGTCTACATCGTATTCACCTCAAAAGAATGTAAATGCGACACTTCCTTACTAGGAAATAGCGTTTGCTGAAGTCCACGTATCGTAGCATAAGTTTGTAATGCTTCTCATAACGCGATATCGCATCTCATTTCTATGTTTCATGATAAGATATAATATTGATTGCGAAGTGTCATGTATACTTGGTATTCACCTCAAAGGAATGTAAATGGAACACTTCGTTGCTAGGAAATAGCGTTAGCAGATGTCTACGTATCGAAGCAATAGGGTTCTAATGCTTCTCAAAACGCGATATCGCATCACATTTCTATGTTTCATGATAAGATATAATATTCATTGTGAAGTTACATGTATAACTCGTATTCACATCAAAGAATGTAAATGGACACTTCCTTGCCAGGAAATAGCGTTTGCAGATGTCTACGTATCGAAGCAATAGTGTTCTAATACTGCTTAAAACGGGATACCGTATTTCATTTCCATGTTTCATGCTAAGGTATAATATCAATTGCGAAGTGTCATGTAGACTACGTATTAACATAAAAAGAATGTAAATGCGACACTTCCTTGCCAGGAAATTACGTTTGCAGATGTCTCAATATCGAAGCAATAGGGTTCTAATGCTTCTTACGACGAGATGTCGCAACTCATTTCTATGTTTCATGATAAGATATAATATTAACTGCGAAGTGTCATGTATACCTCGTACTCACTTCAAAAGAATGTAAATGCGACACATCGTTGCTAGGAAATAGCGATTCCAGATGTCTATATATCGAAGCAATAGAGTTCTAATTCTTCTCAAAACGTGATATCGCATCTCATTTATATGTTTCACGATAAGATATAATATTCATTGCGAAGTTACATGTATACCTCGTATTCACTTCAAACCAATGTAAATGCGACACTTCCTTGCTAGGAAATAGCGTTTGCAGATGTCTCCGTATCGAAGCAGTAGAGTTCTAATGCTTCTTAAAACGAGATGTCGCATCTCATTTCTATGTTTCACGATAAGATATAACATTCATTGTGAAGTGTAATGTATACCTCGAATTCACATCAAAAGAATGTAAATGCGACACTTCCTTGCTAGGAAATAGCGTTTGCAGATGTCTACGTTTCGAAGCAATAGTGTTCTAATGCTGCTTAAAACGGTATACCGTATTTCATTTCTATGTTCCCTAATAAGGTATAATATTCATTGCGAAGTGTCATATATACCTCGAATTCACTTCAAACGAAACGAAATGCGACACTTCCTTGTTAGGAAATAGTGTTGGCAGATGTCTGCGTACCGAAGCAATAGAGGTCCTATGCTTCTTAAATCGCAATATCGCATCTCATTTCTATGTTTCATGATAACATATAATATTCATTGCGAAGTGTCATGTATACCTCGCGTACACGTCAAATGAATGTAAATGCGACACTTCATTGCTAGGCAATAGCGTTTGCTGATGTCAACGTATCGAAACCAAAGTGTTCTAATGCTTTTTAAAACTAGATGTCGCATCGCATTTCTATGTTTCATGATAAGATATAATATTCATTGCGAAGTGTCATGTATACCACGCATACACTTCAAATGAATGTAAATGCGACACTTCCTTGCTAGGAAATAGCGTTGGCACATGTCTGCGTATCGAAGCAATAAAGTTCTAATGCTTCTTAAATCGCCAAATCGCATTTCACTTCTATGTTTCATGATAAGATATAATATTCATTGTGCAGTGCTATGTGTACCTCGTATTCACTTCAAGAGAATGTAAATGCGACACTTTCTTGCTAGGAAATAGCGTTGGTACATGTCTGCGTATCGAAGCAATAAAGTTCTAATGCTTATTATATCTCCAAATCGCATTTCATTTCTATGTTTCATGATAAGTTATAATATTCATTGGGAAGTGTCATGTATACATCACAAACACTTCAAATGAATGTAAATGCGACACTTCCATGCTAGGAAGTAGCGTTTGCAAATGACTACGTATCGCAGCAATAGAGTACTAACGCTTCCTAAAACAAGATATCGCAACTCATTTCTATGTTTCATGAGAAGATATAATATTCATTGCGAAGTGTCATGTACACCTCGTATTCCCTTCAAAGGAATGTAAATGCGACACTTCATTGCTAGGAAATAGCGTATGCAGATGTCTACGTATCGAAGCAAGGGAGTTCTAATGCTTCTAAAAACGCGATATCGCATTCCATTCCTATATTTCATGATAGGATATAGTATTCATTGCGAAATGTCACTTATACCTCGCAGACACTTCAAATGAATGTAAATGCGACACTTCCTTCCTAGGATATAGCGATGTCAGATGTCTACGTACCGAAACAATAGAGTTATAATGCTTCTTGAAACGCGATATCGCAGCTCATTTCTTTGTCTCATGATAAGATATAATATTCATTGCGAAGTGTCATGTATACCTCGTATTCACTTCAGATGAATGTATATGCGACACTTCCTTGCTAGGAAATAGCGTTTGCAGATGTCAATGTATCGTAGCAATAGGGTTCTAATGCTTCTTAAAACGCGATATCGATCCTCATTTCTTGGTTTCATGATAAGATATAATATTCATTGTGGTGTGTTAAGTATACCTCGTATTCACTTCAAAAGAATGTAGATGCGACAATTCCATGCTAGGAAATAGCGTTTGTAGATGTCTTCGTACCGTAGCATTGGAATTCTAATGCTTCTCAAAACGCGATATCGCATCTCATTTCCATGTTTGATGATAAGATATAATATTCATTGCGAAGTGTCATGTATACCACGTACTCACTTCAAAAGAATGTAAATGCGACACTTCCTTGCTAGGAAATAGCGTTTGCAGGTGTCTCCGCTTCGAAGCAACAGAGTTCTAATGCTTCTTAAAACGAGATGTCGCATCTGATTTCTATGTTTCATGATAAGATATAATATTCATTGCGAAGTGTTCTGTATTCGTCGTCTACACTTCAAATGAATGTAAATGCGACACTACCTTGCAAGGAAATAGCGATTGCAGATGCCTACGTATCGAACCAATAGAGTTCTAATGCTTCTTGGAACGGGATATCGAATCTCATTTCTATGTTTCATGATAAGATATAATATTCATTTCGAAGTTTCATGTATTCCTCGTATTCACTTCAAGTGAATGTAAATGCGACACGTCCTTGCTAGGAAATAGCGTTTGCAGATGCCAACGTATCGTAGCAATAGAGTTCGAATGCTTCTTAAAACGCGATATCACATCACATTTATGTGTTTCATGATAAGGTATAATATTCATTGCGAAGTGTTTTGTATTCCTCGTCTACACTTCAAATGAATGTAAATGCGACACTTCCTTTCTAGGAAATAGCGTTTCCAGAAGTCTACGTATCGAAGCAATAGATTTCTAATGCTTCTTGAAATGGGATATCGCATTTCACTTCTATGCTTCATGATAAGATATAGTGTTAATTGCGAAGTGTCATGTATACCTCGCATACACTTCAAATGAATGTAAATGCGACACTTCCTTCCCAGGAAATAGCGATTGCAGATGTCTACGTATCGAAGCAATAGAGTTCTAATGCTTCTTGAAACGGGATATCGAGTCTCATTACTGTGTTTTATCATAAGATATAATATTCATTGCGAAGTTTCATGTATTCCTCGTATTCACTTCAAATGAATGTAAATGCGAAACTTCCTTGCTAGGAAATAGCGTTAGCAGATGTCTACGTTTCGAAGCAATAGAGTTCTAATGCTCCTTGAAACGGGATATCGCATCTAATTTCTATGCTTCATGATAAGATATAATATTCATTGCGAAGTTTCATGTATTCCTCTTATTCACTTCAAATGAATGTAAATGCGACAGTTCCTTGCTAGGAATTAGCGATTGCAGATGCCTACGTATCGAAGCAATAGAGTTCTAATGCTTCTTGAAACGGGATATCGCAACTCATTTCTATGTTTCATGATAAGATATAATATTAATTGCGAAGTGTCATGTATACCTCGCATTCACTTCAAAAGAATGTAAATACGACACTTCCTTGCTAGGAAATAGCGTTTGCAGATGTCTACGTATCGTGGCAATAGAGTTCTAATGCTTCTGAAAACGCGATATCGCATCTCATTCCTATGTTTCATGATAAGATACAATATGCATTGCGAAGAGTCATGTTTTCCTCGTCTTCACTTCAAATGAATGTAAATGCGACACTTCCTTGCTAGGAAATAGCGATTGCAGATGTCTACCTTTCGAAGCAATAGAGTTCTAATGCTTCTTGAAATGGGATATCGCATTTCACTTCTATGCTTCATGATAAGATATAGTGTTGATTGCGAAGTGTCATGTATACATCGCATACACTTCAAATGAATGTAAATGCGACACTTCCTTGCTAGGAAATAGCAAGGAAGCAATAGAGTTCTAATGCTTCTTGGAACGGGATATCGCATCTCATTTCTATGTTTCATGATAAGATATAGTATTAATTGCGAAGTGTCATGTATACCTCGCATTCACTTCAAAAGAATGTAAATACGACACTTCCTTGCTAGCAAATAGCGTTTGCAAATGTCAACGTATCGAAACTGAAGTGTTGTAATGCTTCTTAAAACTAGATGTCGCATCGCATTTCTATGTTTCATGATAAGATATAATATTCATTGCGAAGTGTCATGTATACCTCGTATTCACTTCAAAGGAATGTAAATGCGACACTTCCTTGCTAGGAAATAGCGTTTGCAGTTATCTACGTATCGTCGCAATAGATTTCAAATGCTTCTTAAACCGCCATAGCGCATCTCATTTCTATGTTCCATGATAAGATATAATATTCTTTGCGAAGTGTCATGTATACCTCGTATTCACTTCAAAAGAATGTAAATGCGACACTTCCTTCCTAGGATATAGCGATGTCAGATGTCTACGTACCGAAACAATAGAGTTATAATGCTTCTTAAAACGCGATATCGCAGCTCATTTCTTTGTCTCATGATAAGATATAATATTCATTGCGAAGTGTCATGTATACCTCGTATTCACTTCAGATGAATGTATATGCGACACTTCCTTGCTAGGAAATAGCGTTTGCAGATGTCAACGTATCGTAGCAATAGGGTTCTAATGCTTCTTAAAACGCGATATCGATCCTCATTTCTTGGTTTCATGATAAGATATAATATTCATTGTGGTGTGTTAAGTATACCTCGTATTCACTTCAAAAGAATGTAGATGCGACACTTCCATGCTAGGAAATAGCGTTTGCAGATGTCTTCGTACCGTAGCATTGGAATTCTAATGCTTCTCAAAACGCGATATCGCATCTCATTTCCATGTTTCATGCTTAGATATAATATTAATTGCGAAGTGTCATGTGTACCTCGTATTCATTTAAAAAGAATGTAAATGCGACACATCCTTGCTAGGAAATAGCGTTTGCAGATGTCTGCTTATCGGAGTAATAGAGATCTAATGCATCTTATAACGCGATGTCGCATCCCATTTATGTGTTTCATGATAAGTTATAATATTCATTGCGAAGTGTCATGTATACCTCGTATTCACTTCAGATGAATGTATATGCGACACTTCCTTGCTAGGAAATAGCGTTTGCAGATGTCTACGTATCGTAGCAATAGAGTTCTAAAGCTTCTTAAAACGCGATATCACATCACATTTCTATGTTTCATGATAAGATATAATATTCATTGCGAAGTCTTCACGCATTCCTCGTATTCACTTCAAATGAATGTAAATGCGACAATTCCTTGCTAGGAAATAGAGTTTGCAGATATCTACGTATCGAAGCAATAATGTTCTAATGCATCTTATATCGCGATATCGCATCTCATTTCTATGTTTCATTATGATATATAATATTCATTGTGCAATGTTATGTATACCTCGCATTCACTTCAAAAGAATGTAAATGCGACACTTCCTTGCTAGGAAATAGCGTTTGCAGATTTCTGCGTATCGTAGCATTAGATTTCTATTGCATCTCAAAACGCAATATCGCATATCATTTCTATGTTTCATGATAAGATATAATATTTATTGCGAAGTGTCACGTATACATCGCATACACTACAAATGAATGTAAATGCGACACTTCCTTGCTAGGAAATAGCGTTTGCAGACGTCTACGTATCGAAGCAATAGAGTTCTAATGCTTCTTGAAACGGGATATCGCATCTCATTTCTATGCTTCATGATAAGATATAATATTCATTGCGAAGATTCATGTATTCCTCGTATTCTCTTCAAATGAATGTAAGTGCGACACTTCCTTGCTAGGAAATAGCGTTTGCAGATGTCTAGGTATCGAAGCAATAAGTTTCTAATGCATCTTAAATCGTGATATCGCATCTCATTTCGATGTTTGATGATAACATATAATATTCATTGTGCAATGTTATGTATACCTCGCATTCACTTCAAAAGAATGTAACTGAACGTCCTTGCTATGCAATAGCGTTTGTAGATGTCTACGTATCGTAGCAATAGAGTTCTAAAGCTTCTTAAACCGCGATATAACATCACATTTCTATGTTTCATGATAAGATATAATATTCATTGCGAAGTTTTCACGTATTCCTCGTATTCACTTCAAATGAATGTAAATGCGGCACTTCCTTCCTAGGAAATAGCGTTTGCAGATGTCTACGTATCGTAACAAGCGTGTTATAATGCTACTTAAAACCAGATATCGCATCTCATTTCTATGTTTCATGAGAACATATAATATTCATTGCGAAGTATTATGTATACCTCGCATACACTTCAAATGAATGTAAATGCGACACTTCCTTGCTAGGAAATAGAGTTTGCAGATGTCTACGTATCGTAGCAAGCGTGTTATAATGCTTCTTAAAACGAGATATCGCTTCTCATTTCTATGTTTCATGACAACATATAATATTCATGTGCAATGTTATGTATACCTCGCATTCACTTCAAAAGAATATAAATGCGACACTTCATTGCTAGGAAATAGCGATTGCAGATGTCTACGTATCGAAGCAATAGAGTTCTAATGCTTCTTGAAACGGGATATCGCATCTCATTTCTATGTTTCATGATAAGATATAATATTAATTGCGAAGTGTCATGTATACCTTGTATTCACTTCAGAAGAATGTAAATGCGACACTTCCTTGCTAGCAAATAACGTTTGCAGATGTCAACGTTTCGAAGCAATAGAGTTCTAATGCTTCTTGAAATGGGATATCGCATTTCACATCTATGCTTCATGATAAGATATAATGTTAATTGCGAAGTGTCATGTATTCCTCGTATTCATTTCAAATGAATGTAAATGCGACACTTCCTTGCTAGGAAATAGCGTTAGCAGATGTCTACGTATCGAAGCAACAGAGTTCTAATGCTTCTTGAAACGGGATATCGCATCTCATTTCTATGCTTCATGATAAGGTTAAATATTCATTGCGAAGTTTCATGTATTCCTCGTATTCACTTCAAATGAATGTAAATGCGACACTTCCTTGCTAGGAAATAGCGTTAGCAGATGTCTACGTATCGAAGCAACAGAGTTCTAATGCTTCTTGAAACGGGATATCGCATCTCATTTCTATGCTTCATGATAAGGTTAAATATTCATTGCGAAGTTTCATGTATTCCTCGTATTCACTTCAAATGAATGTAAATGCGACACTTCCTTGCTAGGAAATAGAGTTTGCAGATGTCTACGTATCGTAGCAAGCGTGTTATAATGCTTCTTAAAACGAGATATCGCTTCTCATTTCTATGTTTCATGACAACATACAATATTCAATGTGCAATGTTATGTATACCTCGCATTCACTTCAAAAGAATATAAATGCGACTCTGCCTTGCTAGGAAATAGCGATTGCAGATGTCTACGTATCGAAGCAATAGAGTTCTAATGCTTCTTGAAATGGGATATCGCATTTCACTTCTATGCTTCATGATAAGATATAATGTTAATTGCGAAGTGTCATGTATACCTCGCATACACTTCAAATGAATGCAAATGCGACACTTCCTTCCTAGGAAATAGCGATTGCAGATGTCTACGTATCGAAGCAATAGAGTTCTAATGCTTCTTGAAACGGGATATCGAATCTCATTGCAGTGGTTCATGATAAGATATAATATTCATTGCGAAGTTTCATGTATTTCTCGTATTCATTTCAAATGAATGTAATTGCGACACTTCCTTGCTAGGAAATAGCGTTAGCAGATGTCTACGTATCGAAGCAACAGAGTTCTAATGCTTCTTGAAACGGGATATCGCATCTCATTTCTATGTTTCATGATAAGGTTAAATATTCATTGCGAAGATTCATGTATTCCTCGTATTCACATCAAATGAATGTAAATGCAACACTTCCTTGCTAGGAAATAGAGTTTGCAGATGTCTACGTATCGTAGCAATAGAGTTCTAATGCTTCTTGAAACGGGATATCGCATTTCATTTCTATGCTTCATGATAAGATATAATGTTAATTGCGATGTGTCATGTATACCTCGCATACACTTCAAATGAATGTAAATGCGACACTTCCTTGCTAGGAAATAGCGATTGCAGATGTCTACGTATCGAAGCAATAGAGTTCTAATGCTTCTTGAAACGGGATATTGCATCTCATTTCTATGCTTCATGATAAGATATAATATTCATTGCGAAGTTTCATGTATTCCTCGTATTCACATCAAATGAATGTAAATGCGACACTTCCTTGCCAGGAAATAGAGTTTGCAGATGTCTACGTATCGTAGCAAGCGTGTCATAATGCTTCTTAAAACCAGATATCGCTTCTCATTTCTATGTTTCATGACAACATATAATATTCATTGCGAAGTTTCATGTATTCCTCGTATTCACTTCAAATGAATGTAAATGCGACACTTCCTTGCTAGGAAATAGAGTTTGCAGATGTCTACGTATCGAAGCAATAAAGTTCTAATGCATCTTATATCGCGATATCGCATCTCATTTCTATGTTTCATGATGATATATAATATTCATTGTGCAATGTTATGTATACCTCGCATTGACTTCAAAAGAATGTAAATGCGACACTTCCTTGCTAGGAAATAGCGTTTGCAGATTTCTGCGTATCGTTGCATTAGATTTCTATTGCATCTCAAAACGCGATATCGCATCTCATTTCTATGTTTCATGAGAACATATAATATTCATTGCGAAATATTATGTATACCTCGCATACACTTCAAAAGAATGTAAATGCGACACTTCCTTGCTAGGAAATAGCGTTTGCAGATTTCTGCGTATCGTAGCATTAGATTTCTGTTGCATCTCAAAACGCGGTATCGCATTACATTTCTGTGTTTCATGATAAGATATGATATTTATTGCGAAGTGTCACGTATACAACGCATACACTTCAAATGAATGTAAATGCGACACTTCCTTGCTACGAAATAGCGTTTGCAGATGTCTACGTATCGTGGCAATAGAGTTCTAATGCTTCTCAAAACGCGATATCGCATTTCATTTCTATGTTTCATGATAAGATATAATATTTATTGCGAAGTGTCACGTATACATCGCATACACTTCACATGAATGTAAATGCGACACTTCCTTGCTAGGAAATAGCGTTTGCTGATGTCTACGTATCGTAGCAATAGAATTCTAATGCTTCTTATATCGCAAGATCGAATCTCATATCTATGTTTCACGATAAGATATAATATTCATTGTGTAGTGTTATGTATACCTCGTATTCACCTCAAAAGAATGTAAATGCGACACTTCCTTCCTAGGAAATAGCGTTTGCAGATTTCTGCGTATCGTAGCATTAGATTTCTGTTGCATCTCAAAACGCGATATCGCATTACATTTCTGTGATTCATGATAAGATATGATATTTATTGCGAAGTGTCACGTATACATCGCATACACTTCACATGAATGTAAATGCGACACTTCCTTGCTATTAAATAGCGTTTGCAGATGTCTCCGTATCGAAGCAATAGAGTTCTAATGCTGCTTAAATCGCGATATCGCATCTCATTTCTATGTTTCATGATAAGATACAATATTCATTGTGCAATGTTATGTATACCTCGTATTCACTTCAAAAGTATGATAATGCGTCACTTCCTTGCTAGGAAATAGCGTTTGCAGATGTCTATGTGTCGTAGCAATAGTGTTCTAGTGCTTCTTAAATCGCGATATCGCTCCTCATTTCTATGTTTCATGATAAGATATAATATTCATTGCGATTGGTTATGTATATCTCGTCTACACTTAATAAGAATGTAAATGCTACACTTCCTTGCTAGGAAATAGCGTTTGCAGATGTCTACGTACCGCAGCAATAGAGTTCTACTGCTTCTTAGCACACGATATCGCATCTCATTTCTATGTTTCATGATAGGATATAATATGCATTGCGAAGTGTCATGTATACCTGCAATACACTTCAAATGAATGTAGATGCGACACTTCCTTGCTAGGAAATTGTGTTGGCAGATGTCTACGTATCGAAGCAGTAGAGTTCTAATGCTTCTTAACCGAAATTTCGCATCTCAATTCTATGTTTCAAGATAAGGTATGATATTCATTACGAAGTGTCTTGTATACCTCGCATTCACTTCAAGTGAATGCAAATGCAACACTTCCTTCCTAGGAAATAGCGCTTGCAGATTTCTACGTATCGAAGCAATAGAGTACTAATGCTTCTTAAAATGCGAAATCGCATTTCATATCTATCTTTCTTAATAAGATATAATATTCATAGTGAAGTGTCATGTATACCTCGTATTAACATAAAAAGAATGTAAATGCGACTCTTCCTTGCTGGGAAATTGTGCTTCCAGATATCTACGTATCGTAGCAATAGAGTACTAGTGCTTCCTAAAAGGCGATATCGCATTCCATTTGTATGTTACATGATAAGATATAATAATCATAGCGAAGTATCATGTATTCTTCGTATTCACTTCAAAAGCATGTAATTGCGACACTTCCTTGCTAGGAAATAGCATTTGCAGGTGTCTACGTATCGTAGCAATAGATTTCAAATGCTTCTTAAAACGCGATATCGCATCTCACTTTTATATTTCATGATAAGATATAATATTCATTGCGAAGTGCCACGTATACCTCGCATTCACTTCAAAAACATGTAAATGCGACACTTCCTTGCTAGGAAATAGCATTCGCAGATGTCTGCGTA
Source organism: Xylocopa sonorina (assembly GCF_050948175.1). Classification (NCBI taxonomy): domain Eukaryota; kingdom Metazoa; phylum Arthropoda; class Insecta; order Hymenoptera; family Apidae; genus Xylocopa; species Xylocopa sonorina. Next base: position 928,389 of record NW_027490178.1, on the reverse strand, counting down.
CCCTAGCAATAGACTTCAAGTGCTTCTAAAATCGCGATATTGCATCTCACTTCTATGATTCATGATATGATATAATATTCATTGCGAAGTGTCATGTATACCTCGTATTCACTTCAAAAGTATGTAAATGCGACACTTCCGTGCTAGGAAATAGCGCTTGCAGATTTCTACGTATCGAAGCAATAGAGTTCTAATGCTTCCTGAAACGCGATATCGCATCACATTTCTATGTTTCGTGATAAGATATAATATTCATTGCGAAGTTTCATGTATACCTTGTATTCACTTCAGAGGAATGTAAACGCTACTCTTCCCTGCTAGGAAATAGCGTTTGCCGATGTCTACGTATCGTGGCAAGCGTATCATAATGATTCTTAAAACGAGATATCGCATCTCATTTCTATGTTTCATGATAACATATAATATTCATTGCGAAGTGTTATGTATACCTCGCATACACTTCAAATGAATGTAAATGCGACACTTCCTTGCTAGGAAATAGCGTTTGCAGATGTCTACGTATCGTAGCAATAGAGTTCTAATGCTTCTTATATCTCAAGATCGAATCTCATATCTATGTTTCACGATAAGATATAATATTCATTGTGGAGTGATATGTATACCTCGTATTCACCACAAAAGAATGTAAATGCGACACTTCCTTGCTAGGAAATAGCGTTTGCAGATTTCTGCGTATCGTAGCATTAGATTTCTGTTGCATCTCAAAACGCGATATCGCATTACATTTCTATGTTTCATGATAAGATATTATATTTATTGCGAAGTGTCACGTATACATCGCATACACTCCAAATGAATGTAAATGCGACACTTCCTTGCTAGGATATAGCGTTTGCAGATGTCTACGTATCGTGGCAATAGAGCTCTAATGCTTCTCAAAACGCGATATCGCATCTCATTTCTATGTTTCATGATAAGATATAATATGCATTGCGAAGTTTCATGTATACCTTGTATTCACTTGAGAGGAATGTAAATGTTACTCTTCCCTGCTAGGTAATAGCGTTAGCAGATGTCTACGTATTGTAGCAAGCGTGTCATAATGATTCTTGAAACGAGATATCGCATCTCATTTCTATGTTTCATGATAACATATAATATTCATTGCGAAGTGTTATGTATACCTCGCATACACTTCAAATGATTGTAAATGCGACACTTCCCTGCAAGGAAATAGCGTTTGCAGATATCTACGTATCGAAGCAAAAAAGTTCTAATGCATCTTACATCGCGATATCGCATTTCATTTCCATGTTTCATGATAATATATAATATTCATTGTGCAATGTTATTTATACCTCGCATTCACTTCAAAAGAATGTAAATGCGACACTTCCTTGCTAGGAAATAGCGTTTGCAGATTTCTGCGTATCGTAGCATTAGATTTCTATTGCATCTCAAAACGCAATATCGCATATCATTTCTATGTTTCATGATGAGAAATAATATTTATTGCGAAGTGTCACGTATACAACGCATACACTACAAATGAATGTAAATGCGACACTTCCTTGCTAGGAAATAGAGTTTGCAGATGTCTACGTATCGTAGCAAGCGTGTTATAATGCTTCTTAAAACGAGATATCGCTTCTCATTTCCGTGTTTCATGACAACATATAATATTCATTGCGAAGTGTTTTGTATACCTCGCATACACTTCAAATGAATGTAAATGCGACACTTCCTTGCTGGGAAATAGAGATTGCAAATGTCTACGTATCGAGGTAATAGAGTTCTAATGCTTCTTGAAACGGGATATGTCATCTCATTTCTATGTTTCATGATAAGATATAATATTCATTGCGAAGTTTCATGTATTCCTCGTATTCACTTCAAATGAATGTAAATGCGACAATTCCTTGCTAGGAAATAGAGTTTGCAGATATCTACGTATCGAAGCAATAATGTTCTAATGCATCTTATATCGCGATATCGCATCTCATTTCTATGTTTCATTATGATATATAATATTCATTGTGCAATGTTATGTATACCTCGCATTCACTTCAAAAGAATGTAACTGAACGTCCTTGCTATGAAATAGCGTTTGTAGATGTCTACGTATCGTAGCAATAGAGTTCTAAAGCTTCTTAAACCGCGATATAACATCACATTTCTATGTTTCATGATAAGATATAATATTCATTGCGAAGTTTTCACGTATTCCTCGTATTCACTTCAAATGAATGTAAATGCGGCACTTCCTTCCTAGGAAATAGCGTTTGCAGATGTCTACGTATCGTAACAAGCGTGTTATAATGCTACTTAAAACCAGATATCGCATCTCATTTCTATGTTTCATGAGAACATATAATATTCATTGCGAAGTATTATGTATACCTCGCATACACTTCAAATGAATGTAAATGCGACACTTCCTTGCTAGGAAATAGCGATTGCAGATGTCTACGTATCGAAGCAATAGAGTTCTAATGCTTCTTGAAACGGGATATCGCATCTCATTTCTATGTTTCATGATAAGATATAATATTAATTGCGAAGTGTCATGTATACCTTGTATTCACTTCAGAAGAATGTAAATGCGACACTTCCTTGCTAGCAAATAACGTTTGCAGATGTCTACGTTTCGAAGCAATAGAGTTCTAATGCTTCTTGAAATGGGATATCGCATTTCACATCTATGCTTCATGATAAGATATAATGTTAATTGCGAAGTGTCATGTATTCCTCGTATTCATTTCAAATGAATGTAAATGCGACACTTCCTTGCTAGGAAATAGCGTTAGCAGATGTCTACGTATCGAAGCAACAGAGTTCTAATGCTTCTTGAAACGGGATATCGCATCTCATTTCTATGCTTCATGATAAGGTTAAATATTCATTGCGAAGTTTCATGTATTCCTCGTATTCACTTCAAATGAATGTAAATGCGACACTTCCTTGCTAGGAAATAGCGTTAGCAGATGTCTACGTATCGAAGCAACAGAGTTCTAATGCTTCTTGAAACGGGATATCGCATCTCATTTCTATGCTTCATGATAAGGTTAAATATTCATTGCGAAGGTTCATGTATTCCTCGTATTCACTTCAAATGAATGTAAATGCGACACTTCCTTGCTAGGAAATAGAGTTTGCAGATGTCTACGTATCGTAGCAATAGAGTTCTAATGCTTCTTGAAACGGGATATCGCATTTCATTTCTATGCTTCATGATAAGATATAATGTTAATTGCGATGTGTCATGTATACCTCGCATACACTTCAAATGAATGTAAATGCGACACTTCCTTGCTAGGAAATAGCGATTGCAGATGTCTACGTGTCGAAGCAATAGAGTTCTAATGCTTCTTGAAATGGGATATCGCATTTCACTTCTATGCTTCATGATAAGATATAATGTTAATTGCGAAGTGTCACGTATACCTCGCATACACTTCAAATGAATGTAAATGCGACACTTCCTTCCTAGAAAACAGCGATTGCAGATGTCTACGTATCGAAGCAATAGAGTTCTAATGCTTCTTGAAACGGGATATCGAATCTCATTGCTGTGTTTCATGATAAGATATAATATTCATTGCGAAGTTTCATGTATTCCTCGTATTCATTTCAAATGAATGTAATTGCGACACTTCCTTGCTAGGAAATAGCGTTAGCAGATGTCTATGTATCGAAGCAACAGAGTTCTAATGCTTCTTGAAACGGGATATCGCATCTCATTTCTATGCTTCATGATAAGGTTAAATATTCATTGCGAAGTTTCATGTATTCCTCGTATTCACTTCAAATGAATCTAAATGCGACACTTCCTTGCTAGGAAATAGAGTTTGCAGATGTCTACGTATCGTAGCAAGCGTGTTATAATGCTTCTTAAAACGAGATATCGCTTCTCATTTCTATGTTTCATGACAACATACAATATTCAATGTGCAATGTTATGTATACCTCGCATTCACTTCAAAAGAATATAAATGCGACTCTGCCTTGCTAGGAAATAGCGATTGCAGATGTCTACGTATCGAAGCAATAGAGTTCTAATGCTTCTTGAAATGGGATATCGCATTTCACTTCTATGCTTCATGATAAGATATAATGTTAATTGCGAAGTGTCATGTATACCTCGCATACACTTCAAATGAATGTAAATGCGACACTTCCTTGCTAGGAAATAGCGATTGCAGATGTCTACGTATCGAAGCAATAGAGTTCTAATGCTTCTTGAAACGGGATATTGCATCTCATTTCTATGCTTCATGATAAGATATAATATTCATTGCGAAGTTTCATGTATTCCTCGTATTCACATCAAATGAATGTAAATGCGACACTTCCTTGCCAGGAAATAGAGTTTGCAGATGTCTACGTATCGTAGCAAGCGTGTTATAATGCTTCTTAAAACCAGATATCGCTTCTCATTTCTATGTTTCATGACAACATATAATATTCATTGCGAAGTTTCATGTATTCCTCGTATTCACTTCAAATGAATGTAAATGCGACACTTCCTTGCTAGGAAATAGAGTTTGCAGATGTCTACGTATCGAAGCAATAAAGTTCTAATGCATCTTATATCGCGATATCGCATCTCATTTCTATGTTTCATGATGATATATAATATTCATTGTGCAATGTTATGTATACCTCGCATTGACTTCAAAAGAATGTAAATGCGACACTTCCTTGCTAGGAAATAGCGTTTGCAGATTTCTGCGTATCGTTGCATTAGATTTCTATTGCATCTCAAAACGCGATATCGCATCTCATTTCTATGTTTCATGAGAACATATAATATTCATTGCGAAATATTATGTATACCTCGCATACACTTCAAAAGAATGTAAATGCGACACTTCCTTGCTAGGAAATAGCTTTTGCAGATGTCTACGTATCGTAGCAATAGAGTTCTAATGCTTCTTAAATAGCAATATCGCATCTCATTTCTATGTTTCGTGATAAGGTATAATATTCATTGTGGAGTGTCATGTATACCTCGCAATCACTTCAAAAGAATGTAAATGCGACACCTCCTTGCTGGGAAATATCGTGTTGCAGATGTCAACGTGTCGAAGCAATAGAGATCAAGTGCATCTAAAAACTTGATATCGCATTACATTTCTATGTCTAATGATAATATATAATATTCATTGCGAAGTGTTATGTGTTCCTCGTCTACACTTCAATTGAATGTAAATGCAACTCTTCCTTTCTAGGAAATTATGTTTCCAGATGTCTACGCATCGTAGCAATAGAGTTCAAGTGCTTCCTAAAACGCCATATCGCATCTCATTTCTATGTTTTAGGATAAGATATAATATTCATTGTGGAGTATTATGTATTCCTGGTATTCACTTCAAAAGAATGTCAATGCGACACTTCCTTTCAAGGAAATAGCGCCTGCAGGTGTCTACGTGTCGTAGCATTAGTGTTCTAATGCTACTAAAAACGCGATATCGCACCTCATTTCTGTGTCTCATGATAAGCTATAATATTCATTGCGACGTGACATGTATACCTCGTATTCACTTCAAAAGAATGTAAATGCGACACCTCCTTGCTAGGAAATAAAGTTTCCAGATGTCTAGGTATCGAAACAATAGAGTTCTAATGCTTCTTAAAACTAGATGTCGCATTTCATTTCGACGTTTCATGAGAAGATATAGTATTTATTGCGGAGTGTCATGTATACCTCGTATTCACTTGAAAAGAATGTAAATGCGACACTTCCTTGCTAGGAAATAGCGTCTGCAGATGTCTACGTATCGTAGCAATAAAGTTCTAATCCTTCTTAAAACGCAAATCGATCCTCAATTCTGTGCTTCATGATAAGATATAATATTCATTGTGAAGTGTTATGTATACCTTGTCCACACTTCCTACGAATGTAAATGCGACACTTCCTTGCTTGGAAATAGCGTTTGCAGATGTCTGCGTATCGAAGCAATAGAGTTCTAATGCTTCTTAAATCGTCATATCGCATCTCATTTCTATGTTTCATGATAAGATATAATATTCATTGTGTAGTGTTATGTATACCTCGTATTCACTTCAAAAGAATGTAAATGCGACACTTCCTTCCTTGGAAATAGAGTTTGCAGATGTCTCCGTATCGAAGCAATAGTTTTCTAATGCTTTTTAGATCGCGATATAGCACCGCATTTCTATGTTTCATGATAAGATATAATATTCATTGTGGAGTGTTATGTATACCTCGTATTCACTTGAAAAGAATGTAAATGCGACACTTCCTTCCTTGGAAATAGCGTTTGCAGATGTTTCCTTATCGAAGCAATAGTTTTCTAATGCTTTTTAGAACGCGATATAGCACCTCATTTCTATGTTTCATGAAAAGGTATAATATTCATTGTGGAGTGTTATGTATTCCTCGTATTCACTTCAAAAGAATGTAAACGCGACACTTCCTTGCTATTAAATAGCGTTTGCAGATATCTACGTATCGTAGCAATAGTGTTCTAATGCTTCTCAAAACGCGATATCGCATATCATTTCTATGTTTCATGATGAGATATAATATACATTGTGGAGTGTTATGTGTACCTCGTCATCACTTCAAAAGAATGTAAGTGCAACACTTCCTTGACATTAAATTGCGTTTGCAGATGTCTACGTATCGTAGCAATAGACTTCTAATGCTTTATAAAACGCGATATCGCATCTCATTTCTATGTTTCATGATGAGATATAACATTCATTGTGGAGTGTTATGTATACGTCGTATTCACTTCAAAAGTATGTAAGTGCAACTCTTCCTCGCTATTAAATAGCGTTTGCAGATGTCTGTGTACCGTAGCAATAGATTGCTAATGCTTTTTAAATCGCGATATCGCATCTCATTTCTATGGTTCATGACAAGATATAATATTCATTGCGAGGTGTCATGTGTACCTCGTATTCTCTTCAAGTGAATGTAAATGCGACACTTCCTTCCTAGAAAATAGCATTTGCAGATTTCTACGTATCGAAACAATTGAGTTCTAATGCTCCTTAAAACGAGATATCGCATCTCATTTCTATGTTTCATGATAAGATATAATATTCATTCTGGGGTGTCATGTATACTGCGTATTCACTTCAAAAGAATGTAAATGCGACACTTCCTTTCTAGGACGTTTCCAGATGTCTACGTATCGAAGCAGCAGAGTTCTAATGCTTCATAAAACAAGATATCGCAACTCATTTCTATGTTTCATGATGCGATATAATATTCATTGCGAAGTGTCATGTATACCTCGTATTCACTTGAAGGGAATGTAACTGCGACGCATTCTCGCTACGAAATAGCGTTTCCAGATATCTACGTATCCTAGCAATAGAGTTCTAATGCCTCTTAAAACGCGATATGGCATCTCATTTCTATGTCTCATGATAAGATATAATATTTATTGCGAAGTGTCACGCATACATCGCATACACTTCAAATGAATGTAAATGCGGCACTTCCTTGCTAGGAAATAGCGTTTGCAGATGTCTAAGTGTCGAAGCAAAAGAGCTCTATTGCTTCTTAAAACGAGATATCACATCCCATTCCTATGTTTCATGGTAAGATATATTATTCATTGCGAAGTATCACGTATACCTCGCATACACTTCAAATGAATGTAAATGCGACACTTCCTTGCTAGGAAATAGCGATTGCAGATGTCTACTTATCGAAGCAATAGAGTTCTAATGCTTCTTGAAACGGGATATCGAATCTCATTGCAGTGGTTCATGATAAGATATAATATTCATTGCGAAGTTTCATGTATTTCTCGTATTCATTTCAAATGAATGTAATTGCGACACTTCCTTGCTAGGAAATAGCGTTAGCAGATGTCTACGTATCGAAGCAACAGAGTTCTAATGCTTCTTGAAACGGGATATCGCATCTCATTTCTATGTTTCATGATAAGGTTAAATATTCATTGCGAAGTTTCATGTATTCCTCGTATTCACTTCAAATGAATGTAAATGCGACACTTCCTTGCTAGGAAATAGAGTTTGCAGATGTCTACGTATCGAAGCAATAAAGTTCTAATGCATCTTATATCGCGATATCGCATCTCATTTCTATGTTTCATGATGATATATAATATTCATTGTGCAATGTTATGTATACCTCGCATTGACTTCAAAAGAATGTAAATGCGACACTTCCTTGCTAGGAAATAGCGTTTGCAGATTTCTACGTATCGTTGCATTAGATTTCTATTGCATCTCAAAACGCGATATCGCATCTCATTTCTATGTTTCATGAGAACATATAATATTCATTGCGAAATATTATGTATACCTCGCATACACTTCAAAAGAATGTAAATGCAACACTTCCTTGCTAGGAAATAGCTTTTGCAGATGTCTACGTATCGTAGCAATAGAGTTCTAATGCTTCTTAAATAGCAATATCGCATCTCATTTCTATGTTTCGTGATAAGGTATAATATTCATTGTGGAGTGTCATGTATACCTCGCAATCACTTCAAAAGAATGTAAATGCGACACCTCCTTGCTGGGAAATATCGTGTTGCAGATGTCTACGTGTCGAAGCAATAGAGATCAAGTGCATCTAAAAACTTGATATCGCATTACATTTCTATGTCTAATGATAATATATAATATTCATTGCGAAGTGTTATGTGTTCCTCGTCTACACTTCAACTGAATGTAAATGCAACTCTTCCTTTCTAGGAAATTATGTTTCCAGATGTCTACGCATCGTAGCAATAGAGTTCAAGTGCTTCCTAAAACGCCATATCGCATCTCATTTCTATGTTTTAGGATAAGATATAATATTCATTGTGGAGTATTATGTATTCCTGGTATTCACTTCAAAAGAATGTCAATGCGACACTTCCTTTCAAGGAAACAGCGCCTGCAGGTGTCTACGTGTCGTAGCATTAGTGTTCTAATGCTACTAAAAACGCGATATCGCACCTCATTTCTGTGTCTCATGATAAGCTATAATATTCATTGCGACGTGACATGTATACCTCGTATTCACTTCAAAAGAATGTAAATGCGACACCTCCTTGCTAGGAAATAAAGTTTCCAGATGTCTAGGTATCGAAACAATAGAGTTCTAATGCTTCTTAAAACTAGATGTCGCATTTCATTTCGACGTTTCATGAGAAGATATAGTATTTATTGCGGAGTGTCATGTATACCTCGTATTCACTTGAAAAGAATGTAAATGCGACACTTCCTTGCTAGGAAATAGCGTCTGCAGATGTCTACGTATCGTAGCAATAAAGTTCTAATCCTTCTTAAAACGCAAATCGATCCTCAATTCTGTGTTTCATGATAAGATATAATATTCATTGTGAAGTGTTATGTATACCTCGTCCACACTTCCTACGAATGTAAATGCGACACTTCCTTGCTTGGAAATAGCGTTTGCAGATGTCTGCGTATCGAAGCAATAGAGTTCTAATGCTTCTTAAATCGTCATATCGCATCTCATTTCTATGTTTCATGATAAGATATAATATTCATTGTGTAGTGTTATGTATACCTCGTATTCACTTCAAAAGAATGTAAATGGGACACTTCCTTCCTTGGAAATAGAGTTTGCAGATGTCTCCGTATCGAAGCAATAGTTTTCTAATGCTTTTTAGATCGCGATATAGCACCGCATTTCTATGTTTCATGATAAGATATAATATTCATTGTGGAGTGTTATGTATACCTCGTATTCACTTGAAAAGAATGTAAATGCGACACTTCCTTCCTTGGAAATAGCGTTTGCAGATGTTTCCTTATCGAAGCAATAGTTTTCTAATGCTTTTTAGAACGCGTTATAGCACCTCATTTCTATGTTTCATGAAAAGGTATAATATTCATTGTGGAGTGTTATGTATTCCTCGTATTCACTTCAAAAGAATGTAAACGCGACACTTCCTTGCTATTAAATAGCGTTTGCAGATGTCTACGTATCGTAGCAATAGTGTTCTAATGCTTCTCAAAACGCGATATCGCATATCATTTCTATGTTTCATGATGAGATATAATATACATTGTGGAGTGTTATGTGTACCTCGTAATCACTTCAAAAGAATGTAAGTGCAACACTTCCTTGACATTAAATTGCGTTTGCAGATGTCTACGTATCGTAGCAATAGACTTCTAATGCTTTATAAATCGCGATATCGCATCTCATTTCTATGTTTCATGATGAGATATGACATTCATTGTGGAGTGTTATGTATACGTCGTATTCACTTCAAAAGTATGTAAGTGCAACTCTTCCTCGCTATTAAATAGCGTTTGCAGATATCTGTGTACCGTAGCAATAGATTGCTAATGCTTTTTAAATCGCGATATCGCATCTCATTTCTATGGTTCATGACAAGATATAATATTCATTGCGAGGTGTCATGTGTACCTCGTATTCTCTTCAAGTGAATGTAAATGCGACACTTCCTTCCTAGAAAATAGCATTTGCAGATTTCTACGTATCGAAACAATTGAGTTCTAATGCTTCTTAAAACGAGATATCGCATCTCATTTCTATGTTTCATGATAAGATATAATATTCATTCTGGGGTGTCATGTATACTGCGTATTCACTTCAAAAGAATGTAAATGCGACACTTCCTTTCCAGGACGTTTCCAGATGTCTACGTATCGAAGCAGCAGAGTTCTAATGCTTCTTAAAACAAGATATCGCAACTCATTTCTATGTTTCATGATGCGATATAATATTCATTGCGAAGTGTCATGTATACCTCGTATTCACTTGAAGGGAATGTAACTGCGACGCATTCTCGCTACGAAATAGCGTTTCCAGATATCTACGTATCCTAGCAATAGAGTTCTAATGCCTCTTAAAACGCGATATGGCATCTCATTTCTATGTCTCATGATAAGATATAATATTTATTGCGAAGTGTCACGCATACATCGCATACACTTCAAATGAATGTAAATGCGGCACTTCCTTGCTAGGAAATAGCGTTTGCAGATGTCTAAGTGTCGAAGCAAAAGAGCTCTATTGCTTCTTAAAACGAGATATCACATCCCATTCCTATGTTTCATGGTAAGATATATTATTCATTGCGAAGTATCACGTATACCTCGCATACACTTCAAATGAATGTAAATGCGACACTTCCTTGCTAGGAAATGGCGTTTGCAGATGTCTACGTATCGAAGCAATAAAGTTCTAATGCATCTTAAATCGTGATTTCGCATCTCATTTCTATGTTTCATGATAAGATATAATATTCATTCCGAAGTTTCACGTATTCCTCCTATTCACATCAAATGAATGTAAATGCGGCACTTCCTTCCTAGGAAATAGCGTTTGCAGATGTCTACGTATCGTAGCAAGCGTGTTATAATGCTCCTTAAAAAGAGATATCGCATCTCATTTCTATGTTTCATGATAACATATAATATTCATTGCGAAGTGTTATGTATACCTCGCATACACTTCAAATGAATTTAAATGCGACACTTCCTTTCTAGGAAATAGCGTTTGCAGATGTCTACGTATCGATGCAAAGGAATTCTAATGCTTCTTAAAACGAGATATCGCATCTCATTCCTATGTTTCATGGTAAGATATATTATTCATTGCGAAGGGTCACGTACACCTCATATCCGCTTCAAAGGAATGTAAACGCGACACTTGCATGCTATGAAATAGCGTTTGCAGATGTCTACGTATCATAGAAATGCAGATCTAGTGCTTCTTAAAACGCGATATAGCATCTCATTTCTATGTTTCATGATAAGATATAATATACTTTGCGAAGTGTCATGTATACCTCGCATACGCTTCAAATGAATGCAAATGCTACAAAAGAATGTAAATGCGACACTTCTTTGCTAGGAAATAGCGTTTCCATATGTCTACGTATCGCACCAATAGAGTTCTAATGCTTCTTAAAACGAGATATCGCATCTCATTTCCATGTTTCATGGTAAGATATAACATTCATTGTGCAGTGTTATGTATACCCCATATTCACTTCAAAAGAATGTAAATGCGACACATCCCTGCTAGGAAGTAGCGTTTGCAGATGTCTACGTATCCTATCCGTCGAGTTTTAATGCTTCTCAATACGCGATATCGCATCTCATTTCTATATTTCATGATAAGATATAATATTTAATGCGAAGTGTCTTGTATACATCGCATACACTTCAAATGAATGTAAATGTGACACTTCCTTGCTAGGAAATAGCGTTTGCAGATGTCTACGTATCCTATCAGTTGAGTTTTAATGCTTCTAAAAACGCGATATAGCATCTCATTTCTATATTTCTTGATAAGATATAATATTCATTGCGAAGTATCATGTATACCACGTATTAAATTGAAAAGAATTTAAATGCGCCACTCCCTTCCTAGGAAATAGCGTTTGCAGATGCCTAGGTATCGAAGCAATAGATTTCTAATGCTTCTTAAAACGGGACATCGCATCCCATTTCTATGTTTCATGATAGGATATAATATTCAGTTAGGAGGGTTATGTATACCTCGCATACACTTGAAATGAATGTAAATGCGACACTTTCTTGCTAGGAAGTAGCGTTTGCAGATGACTACGTACCGATGCAATGGAGTTCTAACGTTTCTTAAAACGCGATATCGCGTCCCATTTCTATGTTTCATGATAGGATATAATATTCAGTTAGAAGGGTTATGTATACCACGTATTCACTTCAAGCGAATGTAAATGCGACCATTCCTTGCTAGGAAGTAGCGTCTGCAGATGTCTACGTATCGAAGCAATAGAGTTCTAAGGCTGCTTAAATCGCGATATCGCATCTCATTTCTATGTTTCATGATAAGATATAATGTTCATTGCGAAGAGTCATGTTTACCTCGTATTCAATTCAGCAGAATGTATTTACGACACTTGCTTGCTAGGAAATAGCGTTCGCAGATGACTACGTATCGTAGCATTGGAATTCTAATGCTTCTCAAAACGCGATGTCGCATCTCATTTCCATGTTTTATGATAAGATATAATATTCATTGCGAAGTGTCATGTATACCACGTATTGACTTCAAAAGAATGTAAATGCTACACTTCCTTGCTAGGAAATAGCGTTACCAGATGTCTACGTATCGAAACAATACAGTTCTGATGCTTCGTAGAACGTGATGTCGCATCTCATTTCTAAGTTTCGTGATAAGATATAATATTAATTGCGAAGTGTCATGTACACCTCGTATTCACTTCAAAAGAATGTAAATGCGGCACTTCCGTGCTAGGACAAAGCGTTTGCAGATGTCTACGTATCGAAGCAATAGAGTTCTAATGCTTCTTAAATCGAGATATCGCATCTGATTTCTATGTTTCATGATAGGATACAATATTCATTGCGAAGTGTAGCTCATACATCGCATACACTTCAAATGAGTGTAAATGCAACACTTCCTTGCTAGGTAATAGCGTTTGCAGATGTCGCCTTATCGAAGCAATAGAGTTCTAATGCTTCTTAAATTGCGATATCGCATCTCATTTCTATGTTTCATGATAAGATTTAATATTCATTGCGAAGTGTCATGTATACCTCGTATTCACTTCAAAAGAATGTAAATGCGACTCATCCTTGTTAGGAAATAGCGTTTGCAGATGTCTACGTATCGTAGGCATATAGTTCCAATGCTTCTTAAAAAGCGATATCGCACCTCATTTCTATGTTTCATGATAAGATATAATATTCATTGCGATGTGTCATGTATACCTCGCATACACTTCAAATGAATGTAAATGCGATACTTCCTTGCTAGGAAATAGCGTTTGCAGATGTTTACGTATCGTAACAATAGGGTTGTAATGCTTCTCATAACGCGATATCGCATTTGATTTCTATGTTGCATGATAAGATATAATATTCATTGCGAAGTGTCATGTATACCTCGTATTCACTTCAAAAAAATAAAAATGCGACACTTCCGTGCACGGAAAACTCGTTTGCAGATGTCTACGTATCGTAGCAATAGATTTCTAATGCTTGTTAAAACGCGATATGGCATCTCATTTCTATGTTTCATTATAAGATATAATATTCATTGCGAAGTGTCATGTATACCTCGCATTCACATAAAAAGAATGTAAATGACCGACACTTCTTTGATAGGAAATTACCGTTTGCAGATGTCTCCGTATCGTAGCAATAGAGTTCTAATGCTTCTTAAATTGCGATATCATATCTCATTTCTATGATTCGTGATAAGATATAATATTCATTGCGAAGTGTCACTTATACATCGCATACACTTCAAATGAATGTAAGTGCGACACTTCCTTGCTAGGAAAAAGCGTCTGCAGATGTCTACGTATCGAAGCAACATAGTTCTAATGCTTCTTAGAACGAGATATCGCATCTCATTTCTATGGCTCATGATAAGATATAATATTCATGGCGATGTGTTATGTATTCCTCGTCTACACTTCAAATGAATGTAAAAGCAACACTTCCTTTCCAGGATAATACGCTTCCAGATGTCTACGTATCGAAGTAATAGAGTTCTAATGCTTCTTAAAACGAGATATCGCATCACATTTCTATGTTTCGTGATAAGATATAATATTCATTGAGAAGTGACACGTATACCTCGTATTCACTTCAAAAGAATATAAATACTACACTTGCTTGCAAGGAAGTAATGTTTGCAGATGTCTACGTAGCGATGCAATGGGGTACTGGTGCATCTTAAAACGCGATATCGCGCTCATTTCTATGTTTCATGATGAGATATAATACTCATTGCAAAGTGTCATGTATACCTCGTATTCACTTCAAATGAATGTAAATCCGACACTTCTTTTCTAGGAAATAGCGGTTGCAGATGTCTATGTATCGAATGTATAGCGTTCTAATGCTTCTTAAAAAGCGATATCGCATGTCATTCCTATGTTTGATGACATGGTATAACATTCATTGCGAAGTGTCATGTATACCTCGTATTCACTTCAAATGAATGAAAATCCGACACTTCTTTTCTAGGAAATAGCGTTGGCAGATGTCTACGTATCGAAGCAATAGAGTTACAATGCTTCTTAAAACCCGATATCGCATCCCATTTCTATGTTTCATGATAAGATATAATATTCATTCCGAAATGTCCTGTATACCTCGCATACACTTCAAATGAATGTAAATGCGAACCTTCCTTGCTAGGAAGTAGAGTTTGCAGATGTCTACGTATCGAAGCAATAGATTCCTAATGCTTCTTAAACCGCGATATAGCAACTCACTTCAACGTTTCATGATAAGATATAATATTCATTGTGCAGTGCTATGTATATCTCGTCTACACTTCAAATGAATGTAAATGCGACACTTCCCTGCTAGGAACTAGCGTTTGCAGATGTCTACGTATCGAGGCAATTGTGTTCTAATGCTTGTTAAAGCGCCATATCGTACCACAATTCTATGTTTCATGATAAGATATAATATTCATTGCCAAGTGTCATGTATACCTCGTATTCCTTTCAAAAAAATGTAAGTGCGACACTTCCATGCAAGCAAGTAGCGTTTGCAATTGTCTACGTAAGAAGCAATAGAGTTCTAGTGCTTCACGAAACGCGATATCGCATCCCATTTCTATGTTTCATGATAATATATAATATTCATTGTGGAGTGTTATGTATACCTCGTATTCCCCTCAAAGGAATGTAAATGCGCCACTTCCTTGCTAGGAAATAGCGTTTGCAGATGTCTACGTATCGTAGCAACAGAGTTCTAATGCTTCTTAAAGCGCGATATCGCATCTCATTTCTATGTTTCATGATAATACTACTACATCCTAGCAAGGATGTGCAGCATTTACAATCTTTCGAAGTGAACACGATGTATACATGACACTTCGCAAAAAATATTATATCTTATCATGAAACATAGAAATAAGATGCGATATTGCGTTTTAAGAAGTATTAAAACACTATTGCTTCGATACGTAGACATCTGGAAACGCAATTTCCTAGCAAGGAAGTGTCGCACTTCCTTTTTTTTGAAAGCAATACGAGGCATACATGACACTTCGCAATGAATATTATATCTTATCATGAAAGATCGAAATGAGATGCGATATGGCGATTTAAGAAGCATTAGAACTCTAGTTCTTCGAGACGTAGACATGTGCAAACACTATTTCCCTCCAAGCAAGTGTCGCATTTACATTCTTTTGAAGTGAATACGAGGTATACGTAACACTCCACAATGAATATTATATCTCATCACGAAATATAGAAATGAGATGCAATATCGCGATTTAAGAAGCGTTAGAACACTATTGCCTCGATACGTAGACATCTGGAAACGCTACTTCCTAGCAGGGAATTGTCGCATTTACATTAATTTGTAGTGAGTACGAGGAGTACATAACACTTCGCAATGAATATTATATCTTATCATGAAATATTGAAATGTGATGCGATATCTCGTTTTAACAAGCGTTAGAACACTATTACTTATTTACATTCATTTGAAGTGAGTACGAGGAGTACATAACAATTCGCAATGAATATTATGACGTCATGCGCACCGCCTTCCACCCTCTGGCGCCAACCACCATCCGCAGCATCCACAACCGGGACACGGGTCTTCCGCCAGCACCGGTATCCGGATCCTCCATACACGGGCCGCACGACGATTCGACGCCCCAAGACGAGGAGACAACGCCACGAAGACGAGGAATACCTCTCCACCTACGAATCCCAATTACCTGCGTTCACACAACCATACGCTTATTTCTCATAACGCGATTCTAGATTAAGCACTGTACACAAATCATGTACATACACAATCCAACACACACCAAGATTTGAGCGAATATTTGTACAGTCATAATTTCTAAGACATATAGAATATAAGCTGCGAGGCGCGCCCGCGCGCACTCGACGCTCGCGGCTCACGCTGAACGCGAGCCGCACCCCACTCCGACCGGCCGCCCCACCGCGAGGGCCGGCGGCCGCCCCACTACGACCGTACGCCCCACTCGAAGGGCCCAGCGACTCGCGGGCCGCGCGACCCAAGGAGGTCGCGGACGCGCCACCGAGAGATCAATTCCATCGAGTCCCATCTCGGACACAGTTCTAATCTCAACTCCGAATCGAGCAATACGCTCCTCTGCTACGAGCTGTCAGCTCTCATGCAGCCGACTGTATCGCATCTCCTTTAGCGGAGTCCTTATTGTAACTTAGTTCTATTTCTATTTCAATATATATCTTTAGTTGATAACTTAAACAAAGTTGTAGTGTAGTTGTAGTGTAGTAGGATAGTGATATTATAGAATATACTCTTCTTTTACCAAATCTAAGTCTCTTTATTCGATTACAAGTTCCTTAAATTCTATTCCACGTGTACGCTTGCGATTCTTGTTCAATTCACACGATTCATCTGCGACAGTTCTGTACGCTGGACGGTCTTTGAGTGCTCCAATGCTCGACTGCTCTTGCTGCATTTCCATCGTATCCAAGGTATCTTGAACAAGGATCGACCTCGGTAAGCCAGAGAGCACCATCGCTTGGCCGAGCCGTACTCTGTCCTAGTGCAAGCGCCCTTGATAAATCTCGAGCCACCGAAAAGGCGTACACGACGCGCGGGGAGGAAAGAATATCTACGCCGCCTCATTCGTGAATACGCGAGTTGTACATCCGGACATCCATACGCCTGCAACGCCGTTTCCGTTCCTGAGAAGGAGGTATTCGCAGCCGTACGTCCAAATCGAATCCACGATCGCCTGGTTCCAGCGACAGTTTCCTCCAGCCGCAGCTCGCCTGCCTGGAGACTCATTCCCGTCGAAGCTCCGCTGGTCCAGCAGTACGCCGCTGCTATTCCGGTCACGGATCCACGGCGCCATAGACACCTGGAACGAGATGCGAAACAGCATAAAGAAGACAGCGAAAGGTAAGTTTTAAGGCGTAATTTTGGTTAAATCGAGTTCCGACCGCCAACGAACCCGGCCCCGTCGCAATTCGCGTAGGTTTACGGGAAAAGATACGAATCGTGCCATCGGATCGAGTACAATCGCACCACGAGACGTGACACATCACATGTATACATCGTATTAACTTCAAAAGAATGTAAATATGACAATTCCATGCTAGGAAATAGCGTTTGCAGATGTCTACGTATCGTAGCATTAGAGTTCTAATGCTCCTCAAAACGCGATATCGCATCTCATTTCTATGTTTCATGATAAGATATAATATTCAGAACGAAGTGTTGTGTATACCTTGCATTTCTTTCAAAAGAATGTAAATGCGACACTTCCATGCTAGGAAGTAGCGTTTGCAGATGTCTACGTATCGAAGCAATAGAATTGTAAAGCTTCTTAAATCGTCATATCGGATCTCATTTCTATGTTTCATGATAAGATATAATATTCTTTGTGGAGTGTTATGTATACCTCGCATACAATTCAAGAGAATGTAAATGCGACACTTCCTCGCTAGGAAATAGCGTTAGCAGATGTCTGCGTATCGAAGCAATAGAGTTCTAATGCTTCTTAAATCGAGATATCGCATCTCATTTCTATGTCTCATGATAAGATATAACATTCATTGCGAAGTGTTATGTATTCCTCCTCCACACGTCAAATGAATGTAAATGCGACACTTCCTTTCTAGGAAATTACGTTTCCAGATGTCTACGTATCGAAGCAATAGAGTTCTAAAGCTCCCCAAAACGCGATATTGCATCTCATTTCGATGTTTCATGATAAGATATAATATTCATTGCGAAGTGTCACTTATATCTCGCATACACTAAAAAAGAAAGTAAATGCGACACTTCCTTGCTAGGAAATAGCGTATGCAGATATCTACGTATCGTAGCATTAGAGTTCTAATGCTTCTCAAAACGCGATATTGCATCTCATTTCTATGTTTCATTATAAGATATAATATTCATTGCGAGGTGTCATGTATACCTCGCATACACTTCAAATGAATGTAAATGCGACACTTCGTTGCTAGGATATAGCGATGGCAAATGTCTAAATATCGAAGCAACAGAGTACTAATGCTTCTTAAAACGAGATGTCCCATCACATATCTATGTGTCATGATAAGATATAATATTCATTGCGAAGTGTTTTGTGTACCTCGCAAACACTTCAAACGAATGTAAAAGCGACACTTCCTTCCTAGGAAATAGCGTTGGCAGATGTCTACGTATCGAAGCTATAGAGTTCTAATGTTTCGTAAAACGAGATATCGCACCTCATCTCTGTTTCAGGATAAGATATAATATTGATTGCGAAGTGTCATGTATACCTCGTATTCACTTCAAAAGAATGTAAATAGGACACTTCCATGCTAGGAAATAGCATTTGCAGATGTATTCGTATCGTAGCAATAGAGTTCTAATGCTTCTTAAGTCGCGATATCGCATCTCATTTCTATGTGTCATGGTGAGATATAATATTCATTGCGAAGAGTCATGTATACCTCGTATTCACATCAAAGGAATGTAAATGCGACACTTCCCTGCTAGGAACTAGCGTTTGCAGATGTCTACTTATTGTAGCTAATAGTGTTCTAATGCTTCTTAAATCGCGATATCGCATCTCATTTCTATGTTTCATGATAAGATATAATGTTCATTGTGAAGTGTTATGTATACCACGTATTAAATTCAAAAGCATGTAAATGCACCACTTCCTTCCTAGGAATTAGCGTTTGCAGATGTCTACGTCTCGTAGCAATAGAGTTCTAATGCTACTTAAATCGCGATATCGCATCTCATCTCTATGTTTCATGATAGGATATAATATGCATTGCGAAGTGTCACGTATACCTCGTATTCAGTTCAAAATAGTGTAAATGCGACACTTCCTTGCTAGGAAGTAGCGTCTGCAGATATCTATGTATCGTAGCAGTAGTGTTCTAATGCTTCTTAAATCGCGATATCGCATCTCATTTGTACGTTTCATGATAAGATGCAATATTCATTGCGAAGTGTCACGTATACCTCGCATACACTTGAAATGAATGTAAATGCGATACTTCCATGCTGGGAAATAGCGTATGCAGATATCTACGTATCGAAGCAATAGAGTTCTAATGCTTCTCAAAACGCGATATCGCATCTCACTCCTACGTTTCATGATAAGATAAAATATTCATTGTGCAGTGTTATGTAAATCTCGTCTACACCTCAAATGAATATAAATGAGACTCTTCCTTGCTAGGAATTAGCGTCAGCAGATATCTACGTGTCGTAGCAATAGAGCCCTAATGTTTCTTAAAACGGGATATCGCATCTCATTTCTATGTATCACGATAAGATATAATATTCATTGTGGAGTGTTATGTATACCTGGTATTCACTTCAAATGAATGTAAATGCGACACTTTCTTTCTACGAAATAGCGTTTCCACATGTCTACGTATCGTAGCAAAAGAGCTCTAATGTTTCCTAAAACGCGATATCGCATCTCATTTCTATGTTTCATGATAAGACGTAGTATTCATTGCGAAGTGTTATGTATACCTCGCATACACGTCCAATGAATGTAAATGCGAAACTTCCTTATTAGGAAATAGCGTTTGCAGATGTCTACGTATCGAAGCAATAGAGTTCTGATGCTTCTTAATTCGCGATATCGCATCTCATTTCTATGTTTGATGATAAGATATAATATTCATTGCGAAGTGTCACTTATACCTCGCATACACTTCAAATGAATGTAAATGTAACACTTCCTTGCTAGCAAATAGCGTTCGCAGATGTGTACCTATCGTAGCAGTAAGGTCCTAATGCTTCTCAAAACGCGATATCGCATCTCATTCCTATGTTTCATGATAAGATATAATATTCACTGCGAAGTGTCACTTATACCTCGCATACACTTCAAATGAATGTAAATGCGACACTTCCTTCCTAGGAAATAGCGTTTGCAGATGTCTATGTATCGGAGCAATAGAGTTCTAATGCCACTTAGAACGGGATATCGCATCTCATTTCTATGTTTCATGATAAGATATAATATTCACTGTGGAGCGTTATGTATACCTCGTATTCACTTAACAAGAATGTAAATGCGACACTTCCCTGCTAGGAAATAGCGTTTTCCGATGTCTAGGTATCGAAGCAATAGATTTCTAATGCTTCTTAAAACGCGATATCGCATCTCATTTCTATGCTTCATGATAAGCTATAATACTCATTGCGAAGTGTTACGTATACCTGGTATACAATTCAATGAATGTAAGTGGGACACTTCCTTGCTAGGAAGTAGCGCTTGCAGTTGTCTACGTATCGAAGGAATAGATTTTTATGCTTTTTAAATCCCGATATCGCATGTCACTTCTATGTTTCATGATAAGATATAATATTCATTGTGGAGTGTAATGTATACCTCGTATTCACTTAAAAAGGATGTAATTGCGAAACATCCTTGCTAGGGAATAGCGTTTGCAGATTTCTCCGTATCGAAGCAATAGAGATCTAATGCTTCTCAAATCGCGATATCGCATTTCATTTCTATGTTTCGTGATATGGTATAATATTCACTGCGAAGTGTCACATATACCTCGCATACGCTTCAAATGAATGTAAATGCGACACTTCCTTGCTAGGAAAGAGCGTTTGCAGATGTCTACGTATCGTAGCATTAGGATTTTAATGCTTCTCAAAACGCGATATCGCATCTCATTTCTATGTGTCATGATAAGATGTAATATTCAATGCGAAGTGTCTTGTATAACTCGCATAAACTTCAACTGAATGAAAATGCGACACTTCCTTTCTAGGAAATAACGTTTCCAGATGTCTACGTGTCGAAGCAGCAGAGTTCTTATGCTTCATAAAACAAGATATCGCAACTCATTTCTATGTTTCATGATGAGATATAATATTCATTATGGAGGGTTATGTATACCTCGTATTCACCTCAAAAGAATGTAAAAGCGACACTTCCTTGCTAGGAAGTTGCGTCTGCAGATGTCTACGTATCGTAGCATTAAATTTCTAATGCTTCTCAAAACGGGATACCGCATCTCATTCCTATGTTTCATGATAAGATATAACATTCATTGCGAAGTGTCATGTATACCACGTATTCACTTCAGAAGAATGTAAATGCGACACTTCCGTGCTAGGAAATAGCGTTTGCAGATGTCTACGTATCGAAGCAATAGAGTTCTAATGTTCTCAAAACGCGATATCGCATCTCATTTCTATGTAACATGATAAGATACAATATTCATTGCGAAGTGCCTCGTATACCTCGCATACACTTGAAATGAATGTAAATGCGACACATCCTTCCTAGGAGATAGCGTTTGCAGATGTCTACGTATCGAAGCAATAGTGTTTCAATGCTTCATAAAACGAGATGTCTCATTCAATTTCTATGTTTCATGATAAGATATAATATTCCTTGCGAAGTGTCTCGTATACCTCGCATACACTTGAAATGAATGTAAATGCGACACTTGCTTGCTAGGAAATAGCGTTGGCAGATGTCTACGCATCGTAGCAATAGAGTTCTAATGCTTCTTAAAACGAGATGTCGCATCTCATTTGTATGTTTCACGATAAGATATAATATTCATTGCGAAGTGTCATGAATACCTCGTATTCACTTCAAAAGAATGTAAATGCGACACTTCTTTTCTAGGAAATAGTGTTTCCACATGTCTACTTATCGAAGCAATAGAGATCTAATGCTTCTTAGGCCAAATATCGCATCTCGTTTCTATGTTTCATGATAGGATATAATATTCATAGCGAAGTGTCATGTATACCTGGAATACACTTCAAATGAATGTAAATGCGACACTTCCTTGCTAGGAAATAGCGATTGCAGATGTCTCCGTATCGAAGCAATAGAGTTCTAATGCTTCTTAAAACGCGAAATCGCATATCATTTCTATGTCTCATGATAATATATAATATTCATTGCGAAGTGTTACGTATTCCTCGTCTAGACTTTAAATGAATGTAAATGCCACTCTTCCTTCCTAGGAAATAGCGTTTGCAGATATCTACGTCTCGAAGCAATAGAGATCTACTGCTTCTTAAATCGCCATATCGCATCTCATTTCTATGTTTCATGATAAGATATAATATTCATTGTGGAGTGTTATTGTAACCTCGTATTCACTTCAAAAGAATGTAAATGCGACACTCCCTTGCTAGGAAAGGGCGTTTGCAGATGTCTACGTATCGTAGCATAAATGTTCTAATGCTTCCTATAACGCGACATCGCACCTCATTTCTACGTCTCTTGGTAAGATATAATATTCATTGCGAAGTGTTATGTATACTTCGTCTACACATCTAAAGAATGTAAATGCCAGACATCCTTGCATAGGAAATGCGTTTCGAGATGTCTGCGAATTCGAAGCAATAGGGTTCTAATGCTTCTTAAGACGCGATGTCGCATCTCATTTCTATGTTTCATGATAAGATGTAGTATTGATTGCGAAGTGTTATGCATACCTCGTATACACTTCAAATGAATGTAAATGCGGCACTTCCTTGCTAGGAAATAGCGCTTGCAGATGTCTGCGTATCGTAGCATTAGAGTTCTAATGCTCCTCAAAACGCGATATCGCATCTCATTTCTATGTTTCATGATAAGATATAATATTCAGAACGAAGTGTTGTGTATACCTTGCATTTCTTTCAAAAGAATGTAAATGCGACACTTCCATGCTAGGAAGTAGCGTTTGCAGATGTCTACGTATCGAAGCAATAGAATTGTAAAGCTTCTTAAATCGTCATATCGGATCTCATTTCTATGTTTCATGATAAGATATAATATTCTTTGTGGAGTGTTATGTATACCTCGCATACAATTCAAGAGAATGTAAATGCGACACTTCCTCGCTAGGAAATAGCGTTAGCAGATGTCTGCGTATCGAAGCAATAGAGTTCTAATGCTTCTTAAATCGAGATATCGCATCTCATTTCTATGTCTCATGATAAGATATAACATTCATTGCGAAGTGTTATGTATTCCTCCTCCACACGTCAAATGAATGTAAATGCGACACTTCCTTTCTAGGAAATTACGTTTCCAGATGTCTACGTATCGAAGCAATAGAGTTCTAAAGCTCCCCAAAACGCGATATTGCATCTCATTTCGATGTTTCATGATAAGATATAATATTCATTGCGAAGTGTCACTTATATCTCGCATACACTAAAAAAGAAAGTAAATGCGACACTTCCTTGCTAGGAAATAGCGTATGCAGATATCTACGTATCGTAGCATTAGAGTTCTAATGCTTCTCAAAACGCGATATTGCATCTCATTTCTATGTTTCATTATAAGATATAATATTCATTGCGAGGTGTCATGTATACCTCGCATACACTTCAAATGAATGTAAATGCGACACTTCGTTGCTAGGATATAGCGATGGCAAATGTCTAAATATCGAAGCAACAGAGTACTAATGCTTCTTAAAACGAGATGTCCCATCTCATTTCTATGTTTCATGATAAGATATAATATTCATTTCGAAGTGGCTTGTATACTTCGCATACACTTAAAAAGAATGTAAACGCGACACTTCCTTGCTAGGAAATAGCGTTTGCAGATGTCTACGTATCGTAGCATTAGAGTTCTAATGCTTCTCAAAACGCGACATCGCATCACATATCTATGTGTCATGATAAGATATAATATTCATTGCGAAGTGTTTTGTGTACCTCGCAAACACTTCAAACGAATGTAAATGCGACACTTCCTTCCTAGGAAATAGCGTTGGCAGATGTCTACGTATCGAAGCTATAGAGTTCTAATGTTTCGTAAAACGAGATATCGCACATCATCTCTGTTTCAGGATAAGATATAATATTGATTGCGAAGTGTCATGTATACCTCGTATTCACTTCAAAAGAATGTAAATAGGACACTTCCATGCTAGGAAATAGCATTTGCAGATGTATTCGTATCGTAGCAATAGAGTTCTAATGCTTCTTAAGTCGCGATATCGCATCTCATTTCTATGTGTCATGGTGAGATATAATATTCATTGCGAAGAGTCATGTATACCTCGTATTCACATCAAAGGAATGTAAATGCGACACTTCCCTGCTAGGAACTAGCGTTTGCAGATGTCTACTTATTGTAGCTAATAGTATTCTAATGCTTCTTAAATCGCGATATCGCATCTCATTTCTATGTTTCATGATAAGATATAATGTTCATTGCGAAGTGTTATGTATACCACGTATTAAATTCAAAAGCATGTAAATGCACCACTTCCTTCCTAGGAATTAGCGTTTGCAGATGTCTACGTCTCGTAGCAATAGAGTTCTAATGCTACTTAAATCGCGATATCGCATCTCATCTCTATGTTTCATGATAGGATATAATATGCATTGCGAAGTGTCACGTATACCTCGTATTCAGTTCAAAATAGTGTAAATGCGACACTTCCTTGCTAGGAAGTAGCGTCTGCAGATATCTATGTATCGTAGCAGTAGTGTTCTAATGCTTCTTAAATCGCGATATCGCATCTCATTTGTACGTTTCATGATAAGATGCAATATTCATTGCGAAGTGTCACGTATACCTCGCATACACTTGAAATGAATGTAAATGCGATACTTCCATGCTGGGAAATAGCGTATGCAGATATCTACGTATCGAAGCAATAGAGTTCTAATGCTTCTCAAAACGCGATATCGCATCTCACTCCTACGTTTCATGATAAGATAAAATATTCATTGTGCAGTGTTATGTAAATCTCGTCTACACCTCAAATGAATATAAATGAGACTCTTCCTTGCTAGGAATTAGCGTCAGCAGATATCTACGTGTCGTAGCAATAGAGCCCTAATGTTTCTTAAAACGGGATATCGCATCTCATTTCTATGTTTGATGATAAGATATAATATTCATTGCGAAGTGTCACTTATACCTCGCATACACTTCAAATGAATGTAAATGTAACACTTCCTTGCTAGCAAATAGCGTTCGCAGATGTGTACCTATCGTAGCAGTAAGGTCCTAATGCTTCTCAAAACGCGATATCGCATCTCATTCCTATGTTTCATGATAAGATATAATATTAACTGCGAAGTGTCACTTATACCTCGCATACACTTCAAATGAATGTAAATGCGACACTTCCTTCCTAGGAAATAGCGTTTGCAGATGTCTATGTATCGGAGCAATAGAGTTCTAATGCCACTTAAAACGGGATATCGCATCTCATTTCTATGTTTCATGATAAGATATAATATTCACTGTGGAGCGTTATGTATACCTCGTATTCACTTAACAAGAATGTAAATGCGACACTTCCCTGCTAGGAAATAGCGTTTTCCGATGTCTAGGTATCGAAGCAATAGATTTCTAATGCTTCTTAAAACGCGATATCGCATCTCATTTCTATGTTTCATGATACGATATAATATTCATTGCGAAGCGACATGTATACCTCGCATTCACTTCAAATGAATGTAAATGCGACACTTCCTTGCTATTAAATAGCGTTTACGGATGTCTGCGTATCGAAGCAATAGGGTTCTGATGCTTCTTAAGACGGTATATCGCATCTCATTTCTATGTCTCATGATAAGATATAATATTCATTGTGAAGTGTTATGTATACCTCGTATTCACTTCAAATGAATGTAAATGCGACACTTCCTTGCTAGGAAATAGCGTTTCCAGATGTCTACGCTTCGAAGCAATAGAGTTCTAATGCTTCTTGAAACGCGATATCGCATCTCATTTCTACGTTTCATGATAAGATGCAATATTCATTGCGAAGTGTCACGTATACCTCGCATACACTTGAAATGAATGTAAATGCGATACTTCCATGCTGGGAAATAGCGTATGCAGATATCTACGTATCGAAGCAATAGAGTTCTAATGCTTCTCAAAACGCGATATCGCATCTCACTCCTACGTTTCATGATAAGATAA
The DNA here is from genome assembly GCF_050948175.1 of Xylocopa sonorina. Lineage (NCBI taxonomy): Eukaryota > Metazoa > Arthropoda > Insecta > Hymenoptera > Apidae > Xylocopa > Xylocopa sonorina. Next base: position 901,544 of record NW_027490178.1, on the reverse strand, counting down.
AATATTCATTGTGCAGTGTTATGTAAATCTCGTCTACACCTCAAATGAATATAAATGAGACTCTTCCTTGCTAGGAATTAGCGTCAGCAGATATCTACGTGTCGTAGCAATAGAGCCCTAATGTTTCTTAAAACGGGATATCGCTTCTCATTCCTATGTTTCAGGATAAGATATAATATTCATTGTGGAGTGCGATGTATACCTCGTAATCACTTCAAAAGAATGTAAATGCGACGCTTCCTTGCTAGGATGTAGCGCTTGCAGATGTATTCGTATCGAAGCAATAGGGTTCTAATGCTTCTTTAATCGCGATATAGCACCTAATTTCTATGTTTCTAGATACGATATAATATTCATTGCGTATAGTCAGGTTTTCCTCATACTCGCTTCAAAAGAATGTAAATGCGACACTTCCTTGATAGGAAATAGCTTTTCCAGATGTCTACGTATCGAAGCAAGGGCGTACTAATGCTTCTCAAAACACGATATCGCATCTCATTCCTATGTTTCATGATAAGACATAGTATTCAATTCGACGTGTCATGTATACCTCGTGCTCACTTCAAAAGAATGTAAATGCGACATTTCCTTGATAGGAAATAGCGTTTGCAGATGTCTAAGTATCGAAGCAAGGAGAGTTCTAATGCTTCTTAAATCGCGATATCGCAACTCATTTCTATGTTTCATGAGAAGATATAATATTCATTGCGAAGTGTCTTGAATAACTCGCATATACTTCAGGTGAATGTAAATGCGACACATCCTTGCTAGGAAGTAGCGTTTGCAGATGTCTACGTATCGAAGCAATGGTGTTCCAATGCTTGTTAAATCGGGATATCGCACCTCAATTCTACGTTTCATGATAAGATATAATATTCATTTCGAAGTGTCATGTATACCTCGGATACACTTCACATGAATGTAAATGCGACACTTCCTTGCTTTTAAATTGCGTTTGCAGATGTCTACGTATCGAAGAAGTAGAGTTCTAATGCTTCTCAAAACGCGATATCGCATCTCACTCCTACGTTTCATGATAAGATAAAATATTCATTGTGCAGTGTTATGTAAATCTCGTCTACACCTCAAATGAATATAAATGAGACTCTTCCTTGCTAGGAATTAGCGTCAGCAGATATCTACGTGTCGTAGCAATAGAGCCCTAATGTTTCTTAAAACGGGATATCGCTTCTCATTCCTATGTTTCATGATAAGATATATTATTCATTGCGAAGTGTCTTGTATACCTCGTATTCACTTCAAAAGAATGTAAATGCAACACTTCCTCTCTAGGAAATAGCGTTTCCACGTGTCCACGTATCGTAGCAATAGTGTTCTAATGCCTTTTAAATCGAGATATCGCATCTCATTTCTATGTCTCATGATAAGATATAATATTCGTTGCGAAGTATTATGTATTTCTCGTCTACACTTCAAATGAATGTAAATACGACAGTTCCTTGCTAGGAAATAGCGTTTGTAGATGTCTACGTATCGAAGCAACAGAGTACTGGTGCTTCTTAAGTCGCGAACTCGCATCTCATTTCTATGTTTCATGATAAGATATAATATTCATTGCGAAGTGTCATGTATACCTCGTATTCACCTCAAACGAATGTAAATGCGACACTTCCTTGCTAGGAAATAGCGTTTGCAGATGTCTACTTATCGAAGAAATGGAGTTTTATGCTTCTTAAATCCCGATATCGCATCTCATTTCTATGTTTCATGATAAGATATAATATTCATTGCGAAGTGTCACGAATACCTCGTATTCACTTCAAAAGAATGTAAATGCTACACCTTCTTGCTAGGAAATAGCGTTGGCAGATGTCTACGTATCGTAGCAATAGGGTTCTAATGCTTCTTAAATCGCGATATCGCATCTCATTTCTATATTTCGTGATAAGATATAATATTCATTATGGAGTGTTATGTATGAAGCGTATTTACTTCAAATGAATGTAAATGCGGCACTTCCTTCTAGGAAATAGCGTTTGCAGATGTCTACGTATCGTAGCAATAGAGTTCTAAAGCTTCATAAAACGCGATATCGCATCTCATTTCTGTGCTTCATGATAAGAAACAATATTCATTGCCAAGTGTTATGTATTCCTTGTCTACACTTCAAACGAATGAAAATGCGATACATCCTTTCTAGGAAATAGCGTTTCCAGATGTCTACGTATCGAGGCAATTGAGTTCTAATGCTACTTAAATCACAATATCGCATCTCATTTCTATGTATCACGATAAGATATAATATTCATTGTGGAGTGTTATGTATACCTGGTATTCACTTCAAATGAATGTAAATGCGACACTTTCTTTCTACGAAATATGGTTTCCACATGTCTACGTATCGTAGCAAAAGAGCTCTAATGTTTCCTAAAACGCGATATCGCATCTCATTTCTATGTTTCATGATAAGACGTAGTATTCATTGCGAAGTGTTATGTATACCTCGCATACACGTCCAATGAATGTAAATGCGAAACTTCCTTATTAGGAAATAGCGCTTGCAGATGTCTACGTATCGAAGCAATAGAGTTCTGATGCTTCTTAATTCGCGATATCGCATCTCATTTCTATGTTTGATGATAAGATATAATATTCATTGCGAAGTGTCACTTATACCTCGCATACACTTCAAATGAATGTAAATGTAACACTTCCTTGCTAGCAAATAGCGTTCGCAGATGTGTACCTATCGTAGCAGTAAGGTCCTAATGCTTCTCAAAACGCGATATCGCATCTCATTCCTATGTTTCATGATAAGATATAATATTCACTGCGAAGTGTCACTTATACCTCGCATACACTTCAAATGAATGTAAATGCGACACTTCCTTCCTAGGAAATAGCGTTTGCAGATGTCTATGTATCGGAGCAATAGAGTACTAATGCCACATAGAACGGGATATCGCATCTCATTTCTATGTTTCATGATAAGATATAATATTCACTGTGGAGCGTTATGTATACCTCGTATTCACTTAACAAGAATGTAAATGCGACACTTCCCTGCTAGGAAATAGCGTTTTCCGATGTCTAGGTATCGAAGCAATAGATTTCTAATGCTTCTTAAAACGCGATATCGCATCTCATTTCTATGCTTCATGATAAGCTATAATACTCATTGCGAAGTGTTACGTATACCTGGTATACAATTCAATGAATGTAAGTGGGACACTTCCTTGCTAGGAAGTAGCGCTTGCAGTTGTCTACGTATCGAAGGAATAGATTTTTATGCTTTTTAAATCCCGATATCGCATGTCACTTCTATGTTCCATGATAAGATATAATATTCATTGTGGAGTGTAATGTATACCTCGTATTCACTTAAAAAGGATGTAATTGCGAAACATCCTTGCTAGGGAATAGCGTTTGCAGATTTCTCCGTATCGAAGCAATAGAGATCTAATGCTTCTCAAATCGCGATATCGCATTTCATTTCTATGTTTCGTGATATGGTATAATATTCACTGCGAAGTGTCACTTATACCTCGCATACGCTTCAAATGAATGTAAATGCGACACTTCCTTTCTAGGAAAGAGCGTTTGCAGATGTCTACGTATCGTAGCATTAGGATTTTAATGCTTCTCAAAACGCGATATCGCATCTCATTTCTATGTGTCATGATAAGATGTAATATTCAATGCGAAGTGTCTTGTGTAACTCGCATAAACTTCAACTGAATGAAAATGCGACTCTTCCTTTCTAGGAAATAACGTTTCCAGATGTCTACGTATCGAAGCAGCAGAGTTCTTATGCTTCATAAAACAAGATATCGCAACTCATTTCTATGTTTCATGATGAGATATAATATTCATTATGGAGGGTTATGTATACCTCGTATTCACCTCAAAAGAATGTAAGAGCGACACTTCCTTGCTAGGAAGTTGCGTCTGCAGATGTCTACGTATCGTAGCATTAAATTTCTAATGCTTCTCAAAACGGGATACCGCATCTCATTCCTATGTTTCATGATAAGATATAACATTCATTGCGAAGTGTCATGTATACCACGTATTCACTTCAGAAGAATGTAAATGCGACACTTCCGTGCTAGGAAATAGCGTTTGCAGATGTCTACGTATCGAAGCAATAGAGTTCTAATGTTCTCAAAACGCGATATCGCATCTCATTTCTATGTAACATGATAAGATACAATATTCATTGCGAAGTGCCCCGTATACCTCGCATACACTTGAAATGAATGTAAATGCGACACATCCTTCCTAGGAAATAGCGTTTGCAGATGTCTACGTATCGAAGCAATAGTGTTTCAATGCTTCATAAAACGAGATGTCTCATTCCATTTCTATGTTTCATGATAAGATATAATATTCCTTGCGAAGTGTCTCGTATACCTCGCAAACACTTGAAATGAATGTAAATGCGACACTTGCTTGCTAGGAAATAGCGTTGGCAGATGTCTACGCATCGTAGCAATAGAGTTCTAATGCTTCTTAAAACGAGATGTCGCATCTCATTTGTATGTTTCACGATAAGATATAATATTCATTGCGAAGTGTCATGAATACCTCGTATTCACTTCAAAAGAATGTAAATGCGACACTTCTTTTCTAGGAAATAGTGTTTCCACATGTCTACGTATCGAAACAATAGAGTTCTAATGCTTCTTAAAACGTGATATCGCATCTCACTTCTATGTTTCATGATAAGAGATAATATTCATAGCGAAGTTTCATGTATACCTCGTATTCACTTCATAAGAATGTAAATGGGACACTTCCTTCCTAGGTAATAGCGTTGGCAGATGTCTACGTATCGTAGGAATAGAGTTCTAATGCTTCCCAAAACGCGATACCGCATCTCATTTCTATGTTTCCTGAAAGGATATAATATTCATTGTGGAGTCTTATATATACTTCCTATGCGCTTCAAAAGAATGTAAATGCGACACTTCCTTGCTAGGAAGTTGTGTTTGCAGATGTCTACGTGTCGAACCAATAGACTTCTAATGCGCCAGAAATCGTCATGTCACATCTCATTTCTATGTTTCATGATAAGATATAATATTCATTGCGAAGTGTCATGTATACCTTGCATACACTTCAAATGAATGTAAATGCCACACTTCCTTCCTAGGAAATAGCGTCTGCAGATGTTTACGTATCGAAGCAATAAATTTCTAATGCTTCTTAAAACGCGAAATCGCTCCTCATTTCTATGCTTCACGATAAGATATAATATTCATTGTGGAGTGTTGTGTATACCTCGTATTCACTTCAAAAGAATGTAAATGCGACACTTCCTTGCTAGGAAATAGAGTCTGCAGATGTATACGTATCGTAGCATTAGTGTTCTAATGCTTCTCAAAACGCGATATCGCATTTCATTTCTATGTTTCATGATAAGATGTAATATTCATAGCGAAGTGCCATGTATACCTCGCACACACTTCAAATAAATGTAAATGCGACACTTCCTTGAAAGGAAATAGCGCTTGCAGATGTCTACGTATCGAAGTAATAGAGTTCTAATGCTTCTCAAATCGCGATATGCTTCTCATTTCTATGTTTCATGACGAGATATAATATACATTGTGGAGTGTTATGTATACCTCGTAATCACTTCAAAAGTATGTAAGTGCAACACTTCCTTGATATTAAATAGCGTTTGCAGATATCTACGTATCGTAGCAATAGATTTCTAATGCTTTATAAATCGCGATATCGCATCTCATTTCTATGTTTTATGATAAGATATAATATTCATTGTGCAGTGTTATGTAAACCACGTACTCACTTCAGAAGAATGTAAATACGACACCTCCTGCTAGGAAGTAGCGATTGCAGATGTCTACGTATTGTAGCAGTAGCTTTCTAATGCTTCTCAAAACGCGATATGGCATCTCATTTCTATGTTTCATGATAAGATATAATATTCATTGTGGAGTGTTATGTATACCTCGTATTCACATCAAAAGTATGTAAATGCGACACTTCCTTGATAGGAAATGGCGTCTGCAGATGTCTACGAATCGTAGCAATAGAGTTCTAATGCTTCTTGAAACGAGATATCGCATCTCATTTCTATGCTTCATGATAAGATATAATATTCATTGCGAAGTTTCATGTATTCCTCGTATACACTTCAAATGAATGTAAATGCGACACTTCCTTGCTAGGAAATAGCGTTTGCAGATTTCTGCCTATCGTAGCATTATATTTGTATTACATCCCAAAACGCGATATCGCATCTCGTTTCTATGTTTCATGATAAGATATAATGTTAATTGCGTAGTGTCATGTATACCTCGCATACACTTCAAATGAATGTAAATGCGACACTTCCTTGCTAGGAAATAGCGATTGCAGATGTCTACGTATCGAAGCAATAGAGTTCTAATTCATCTTACATCGCGATATCGCATTTCATTTCCATGTTTCATGATAATATATAATATTCATTGTGCAATGTTATTTATACCTCGCATTCACTTCAAAAGAATGTAAATGAGACACTTCCTTGCTAGGAAATAGCGTTTGCAGATTTCTGCGTATCGTAGCATTAGATTTCTATTGCATCTCAAAACGCAATATCGCATATCATTTCTATGTTTCATGATGAGAAATAATATTTATTGCGAAGTGTCACGTATACATCGCATACACTACAAATGAATGTAAATGCGACACTTCCTTGCTAGGAAATAGCGTTTGCAGACGTCTACGTATCGAAGCAATAGAGTTCTAATGCTTCTTGAAACGGGATATCGCATCTCATTTCTATGCTTCATGATAAGATATAATATTCATTGCGAAGATTCATGTATTCCTCGTATTCTCTTCAAATGAATGTAAATGCGACACTTCCTTGCTAGGAAATAGCGTTTGCAGATGTCTAGGTATCGAAGCAATAAATTTCTAATGCATCTTATATCGTGATATCGCATCTCATTTCGATGTTTGATGATAACATATAATATTCAATGTGCAATGTTATGTATACCTCGCATTCACTTCAAAAGAATGTAAATGAACGTCCTTGCTGTGAAATAGCGTTTGTAGATGTCTACGTATCGTAGCAATAGAGTTCTAAAGCTTCTTAAACCGCGATATAACATCACATTTCTATGTTTCATGATAAGATATAATATTCATTGCGAAGTTTTCACGTATTCCTCGTATTCACTTCAAATGAATGTAAATGCGGCACTTCCTTCCTATGAAATAGCGTATGCAGTTGTCTACGTTTCGTAACAAGCGTGTTGTAATGCTACTTAAAACCAGATATCGCATCTCATTTCTATGTTTCATGAGAACATATAATATTCATTGCGAAGTATTATGTATACCTCGCATACACTTCAAATGAATGTAAATGCGACACTTCCTTGCTAGGAAATAGAGTTTGCAGATGTCTACGTATCGTAGCAAGCGTGTTATAATGCTTCTTAAAACGAGATATCGCTTCTCATTTCTATGTTTCATGACAACATATAATATTCAATGTGCAATGTTATGTATACCTCGTATTCACTTCAAAAGAATATAAATGCGACTCTTCCTTGCTAGGAAATAGCGATTGCAGATGTCTACGTATCGAAGCAATGGAGCTCTAATGCTTCTTGAAATGGGATATCGCATTTCACTTCTATGCTTCATGATAAGATATAATGTTAATTGCGAAGTGTCATGTATACCTCGCATACACTTCAAATGAATGTAAATGCGACACTTCCTTCCTAGGAAATAGCGATTGCAGATGTCTACGTATCGAAGCAATAGAGTTCTAATGCTTCTTGAAACGGGATATCGAATCTCATTGCTGTGTTTCATGATAAGATATAATATTCATTGCGAAGTTTCATGTATTCCTCGTATTCATTTCAAATGAATGTAATTGCGACACTTCCTTGCTAGGAAATAGAGTTTGCAGATGTCTACGTATCGAAGCAATAGAGTTCTAATGCTTCTTGAAACGGGATATCGAATCTCACTGCTGTGTTTCATGATAAGATATAATATTCATTGCGAAGTTTCATGTATTCCTCGTATTCATTTCAAATGAATGTAATTGCGACACTTCCTTGCTAGGAAATAGCGTTAGCAGATGTCTACGTATCGAGGCAACAGAGTTCTAATGCTTCTTAAAACGAGATGACACATCTGATTTCTATGTTTTATGATGAGATATAATATTAATTGCGAAGTATTATGTATACATCGTATTCACTTGAAAAGAATATAAATGCGACACTTCCCAGCTATTAAATAGCGTTTGCAGGTTTCTACGTATCCTATCAGTTGAGTTTTAATGCTTCTAAAAACGCGATATCGCATCTCATTTCTATATTACTTGATAAGATATAATATTCATTGCGAAGTGTCTTGTATACCTCGCATACACTTCAAATGAATGTAAATGCGACACTTCCTTGCTAGGAAATAGCGTTTGCAGATGTCTACGTATCCTATCAGTTGAGTTTTAATGCTTCTAAAAACGCGATATCGCATCTCATTTCTATGTTTTGTGATAAGATATAGTATTCATTGCGAAGTGTTATGTACTCCACGTCTACACTTCACTTGAATGTAATTGCGACACTTCCTTTCTTGGAAATCGCGTTTCCAGATGTCTACGTATCGAAGCAATACAGTTCTAATGCTTCATAAATCGCGATATCGCATATGATTTCTATGTTCCGTGATAAGATATAATATTCATTGTGAAGTGCTATGTATTCCTCGTCTACACTTCAAATGGATGTGAATGCGACACTTCCTTGCTAGGAAGTAGCGTTTGCAGATGTCTACGTATCGAAGCAATAGAGTTCCAATACTTCTGAAAACGCGATATCGCATCTCATTTCTATGTTTCATTATAAGATATAATATTTATTGCGAAGTGTCATGTATACCTCGCATACACTTCAAATGAATGTAAATGCGACACTTCCTTGCTAGGAAGTAGCGTTTGCAGATGTCTACGTATCGTAGCAATAGAGTTCTAAGGCTGCTTAAATCGCGATATCGCATTTCATTTCTATGTTTCATGATAAGATATAATGTTCATTGCGAAGTATCATGAATACCACGTATTAAATTCAAAAGAATTTAAATGCGCCACTTCCTTCCTAGGAAATAGCGTTTGCAGATGCCTAGGTATCGAAGCAATAGATTTCTAATGCTTCTTAAAACGGGACATCGCATCCCATTTCTATGTTTCATGATAGGATATAATATTCAGTTAGGAGGGTTATGTATACCTCGCATACACTTCAAATGAATGTAAATGCGACACTTCCTTGCTAGGAAGTAGCGTTTGCAGATGTCTACGTATCGTAGCAATAGAGTTCTAAGGCTGCTTAATTCGCGATATCGCATCTCATTTCTATGTTTCATGATAAGATATAATGTTCATTGCGAAGTATCATGTATACCACGTATTAAATTCAAAAGAATTTAATTGCGCCACTTCCTTCCTAGGAAATAGCGTTTGCAGATGCCTAGGTATCGAAGCAATAGATTTCTAATGCTTCTTAAAACGGGACATCGCATCCCATTTCTATGTTTCATGATAGGATATAATATTCAGTTAGGAGGGATATGTATACCTCGCATACACTTGAAATGAATGTAAATGCGACACTTTCTTGCTAGGAAGTAGCGTTTGCAGATGACTACGTACCGATGCAATGGAGTTCTAACGTTTCTTAAAACGCGATATCGCGTCCCATTTCTATGTTTCATGATAGGATATAATATTCAGTTAGAAAGGTTATGTATACCACGTATTCACTTCAAGCGAATGTAAATGCGACCATTCCTTGCTAGGAAGTAGCGTCTGCAGATGTCTACGTATCGAAGCAATAGAGATCCAAGGCTGCTTAAATCGCGATATCGCATCTCTTTTCTATGTTTCATGATAAGATATAATGTTCATTGCGAAGTATCATGTATACCACGTATTAAATTCAAAAGAATTTAAATGCGCCACTTCCTTCCTAGGAAATAGCGTTTGCAGATGCCTAGGTATCGAAGCAATAGATTTCTAATCCTTCTTAAAACGGGACATCGCGTCCCATTTCTATGTTTCATGATAGGATATAATATTCAGTTACAAGGTTTAAGTATACCACGTATTCACTTCAAGCGAATGTAAATGCGACCATTCCTAGCTAGGAAGTAGCGTCTGCAGATGTCTACGTATCGAAGCAATAGAGTTCCAATACTTCTGAAAACGCGATATCGCATCTCATTTCTATGTTTCATTATAAGATATAATATTTATTGCGAAGTGTCATGTATACCTCGCATACACTTCAAATGAATGTAAATGCGACACTTCCTTGCTAGGAAGTAGCGTTTGCAGATGTCTACGTATCGTAGCAATAGAGTTCTAAGGCTGCTTAAATCGCGATATCGCATTTCATTTCTATGTTTCATGATAAGATATAATGTTCATTGCGAAGTATCATGTATACCACGTATTAAATTCAAAAGAATTTAAATGCGCCACTTCCTTCCTAGGAAATAGCGTTTGCAGATGCCTAGGTATCGAAGCAATAGATTTCTAATGCTTCTTAAAACGGGACATCGCATCCCATTTCTATGTTTCATGATAGGATATAATATTCAGTTAGGAGGGTTATGTATACCTCGCATACACTTCAAATGAATGTAAATGCGACACTTCCTTGCTAGGAAGTAGCGTTTGCAGATGTCTACGTATCGTAGCAATAGAGTTCTAAGGCTGCTTAATTCGCGATATCGCATCTCATTTCTATGTTTCATGATAAGATATAATGTTCATTGCGAAGTATCATGTATACCACGTATTAAATTCAAAAGAATTTAATTGCGCCACTTCCTTCCTAGGAAATAGCGTTTGCAGATGCCTAGGTATCGAAGCAATAGATTTCTAATGCTTCTTAAAACGGGACATCGCATCCCATTTCTATGTTTCATGATAGGATATAATATTCAGTTAGGAGGGATATGTATACCTCGCATACACTTGAAATGAATGTAAATGCGACACTTTCTTGCTAGGAAGTAGCGTTTGCAGATGACTACGTACCGATGCAATGGAGTTCTAACGTTTCTTAAAACGCGATATCGCGTCCCATTTCTATGTTTCATGATAGGATATAATATTCAGTTAGAAAGGTTATGTATACCACGTATTCACTTCAAGCGAATGTAAATGCGACCATTCCTTGCTAGGAAGTAGCGTCTGCAGATGTCTACGTATCGAAGCAATAGAGATCTAAGGCTGCTTAAATCGCGATATCGCATCTCTTTTCTATGTTTCATGATAAGATATAATGTTCATTGCGAAGTATCATGTATACCACGTATTAAATTCAAAAGAATTTAAATGCGCCACTTCCTTCCTAGGAAATAGCGTTTGCAGATGCCTAGGTATCGAAGCAATAGATTTCTAATCCTTCTTAAAACGGGACATCGCGTCCCATTTCTATGTTTCATGATAGGATATAATATTCAGTTACAAGGTTTAAGTATACCACGTATTCACTTCAAGCGAATGTAAATGCGACCATTCCTAGCTAGGAAGTAGCGTCTGCAGATGTCTACGTATCGAAGCAATAGAGTTCAAATGATTCTTCTATAGCGATATCGCATCTCATATCTAAGTTTGATGATAAGATATAATATTCGTTGCGAAGTGTTATGTATTCCTCGTCTACACTTCAAAAGAATGTAAATGCAACACTTCCTTGCTAGGAAATAGCGTTTGCAGATGTCTACGTATCGAAGCAATGGAGTTCTAATGCTTTTTAAACCGCGATATTGCATCTCATTTCTATGTTTCATGATAAGATATAATATTCATTGCGAAGTGTCATGTACACCGCGCATACACTTCAACTGAATGTAAATGCGACACTTCCTTGCTAGGAAATAGTGTTTGCAGATGTCTACGTATCGAAGCAATGGAGTTCCAATTCTTCTTAAATCGCGATATCGCATCTCATTTCTATGTTTCATGATTAGATATAATAATCATTGTGGAGTGTTAGGTATACATCGTATTCACTTCGAAGGAATGTAAATGTGACACTTCCTTGCTGGGAAATAGCGTTGGCAGATGTCTACGTATCGAAGCAATAGGGTTCTAATGCTTCTTATATCGCCATATCGCATCTCATTTCTATGTTTCATGATAAGATATAATATTCATTGTGGATTGTTATGTATACCTCGTATTCACTTCAGAAAAATGCGAATGCGACACTTCCTTGCTAGGCAATAGCGTCGGCAGATGTCTACGTATCGAAGCAATAGAGTTCTAATGCCTCCTAAATCGCCATATCGCATCTCATTTCTGTGTTTCATGATAAGTTATAATATTCATTGCGAAGTGTCATGTTTACCTCGTATTCAATTCAGCAGAATGTATTTGCGACACTTGCTTGCTAGGAAATAGCGTTCGCAGATGACTACGTATCGTAGCATTAGATTTCTAATACTTTTCAAAACGCGATTTCGCATCTCATTTCTATGTTTCATGATAAGATATAATATTCATTGCGATGTTACATGTATACGTCGTACTCACTGCAAGAGAATGTAAATGCGACACTTTCTTGCTGCGAAATTGCGTTTGCAGATGTCTACGTATCGTAGCAATAGAGTTGTAATGCTTCTTAAAACGCGATATAGCATCTCATTTCTATGTTTCATGATAAGATATAATATTCAATGTTCAGTGTTATGTATACCCCGTATTCACTTCAAAAGAATGTAAATACGACACTTCCTTGCTAGGAAATAGCGTTTGCAGATGTCTACGTATCGTAGCATTTGTGTTCTAATGCTTCTCAAAACGCGAATATCGCATCTCATTTCTATGTTTCATGATAATATATAATAATCATTGCGAAGTGTCATGTGTACCTCGCATACACTTCAAGTGAATGTAAATGCGACACTCCCTTGCTAGGAAATAGCGTTTGCACATGCCTACGTACCGTAGAAATAGAGTTCTAATTCTTCTTAAAACGCGATATCGCATCTCATTCGTATGTTTCATGATAAGATACAATATTCATTGCGAAGTGTCATGTATACCTCGTATTCACTTCAAAACAATGTAAATGCGACACTTCCTTGCTAGGAAATAGCGTTTGCAGATGTCTACGTATCGTAGCATTAGAGTTCTAATGCTTCTTAAATCGCGATATCGCATCTCATTTCTATGTTTCATTATAAGATATATTATTCATTGTGCAGTGTTATGTATACCTCGTATTCACTTCTAAAGAATGTAAATGCGACACTCCCTTGCTAGGAAATAGCGTTTGCAAATGTCTACGTATCGAAGCAATAGAGTTCTAGTGCATCTTAAATCGCGATATAGCACCTCATTTCTATGTTTCATGATAAGATATAATATTCAATGTGCAGTGTGATGTATACCTCGCATATACTTCAAATGAATGTAAATGCGACACTCCCTTGCTAGGAAACAGCGTTTGCAGATGTCTACGTATCGAAGCAATAGAATTCTAATGCTTCTTAAATAGGCACATCGCATTTCATTTCTATGTTTCACGATAAGATTTGATATTCACTGTGGAGTGTTATGTAATCCTCGTATTCACATCAAAAGAATGTAATAGCGACACTTGCTAGCTAAGAAATAGCGTTTCCAGTTGTCTACGTATCGCAACAATAGAGTTCTAATGCTTCTTAAAATGAGTTGTCGCATCTCATTTCTGTGTTTCATGATAAGATATAATATTCATTGCGAAGTGTCATGTAAACCTCGTATTCACTTCAAATGAATGTAAATGCGACTCTTCCTTGCTAGGAAATAGCGTTTGAAGATGTCTACGTATCGTAAGCATATAGTTCCAATGCTACTTAAAAAGCGATATCGCACCTCATTTCTATGTTTCATGATAAGATATAATATTCATTGCGAAGTGTCATGTATACCTCGTATACACTTCAAATGAATGTAAATGCGATACTTCCTTGCTAGGAAATAGCGTTTGCAGATGTTTACGTATCGTAACAATAGGGTTGTAATGCTTCTCATAACGCGATATCGCATTTGATTTCTATGTTGCATGATAAGATATAATAATCATTGCGAAGTGTCATGTATACCTCGTATTCACTTCAAAAGAATAAAAATGCGACACTTCCGTGCACGGAAAAAACGTTTGCAGATGTCTACGTATCGTAGCAATAGAGTTCTAATGCTTCTTAAAACGCGATATGGCATCTCATTTCTATGTTTCATGATAAGATATCATATTCATTGCGAAGTGTCATGTACACCTCGTATTCACTTCAAAAGAATGTAAATGCGGCACTTCCGTGCTAGGACAAAGCGTTTGCAGATGTCTACGTATCGAAGCAATAGAGTTCTAATGCTTCTGAAATCGAGATATCGCATCTGATTTCTATGTTTCATGATAGGATACAATATTCATTGCGAAGTGTAGCTCATACATCGCATACACTTCAAATGAGTGTAAATGCGACACTTCCTTGCTAGGAAATAGCGTTTGCAGATGTTTACGTATCGTAACAATAGGGTTGTAATGCTTCTCATAACGCGATATCGCATTTGATTTCTATGTTGCATGATAAGATATAATATTCATTGCGAAGTGTCATGTGTACCTCGTATTCACTTCAAAAGAATAAAAATGCGACACTTCCGTGCACGGAAAACACGTTTGCAGATGTCTACGTATCGTAGCAATAGAGTTCTAATGCTTGTTAAAACGCGATATGGCATCTCATTTCTATGTTTCATTATAAGATATAATATTCATTGCGAAGTGTCATGTATACCTCGTATTCACTTCAAAAGAATGTAAATGCTACACTTCCTTGCTAGGAAATAGCGTTTGCAGATGTCTACGTATCGAAGCGATATGGTTCTAATGCTTCTTAAATCGAGATGTCGCATCTCATTTCTATGGCTCATGATAAGATATAATATTCATGGCGATGTGTTATGTATTCCTCGTCTACACTTCAAATGAATGTAAAAGCAACACTTCCTTTCCAGGAAAATACGCTTCCAGATGTCTACGTATCGAAGTAATAGAGTTCTAATGCTTCTTAGAACGAGATATCGCATCACATTTCTATGTTTCGTGATAAGATATAATATTCATTGAGAAGTGACACGTATACCTCGTATTCACTTCAAAAGAATATAAATACTACACTTGCTTGCAAGGAAGTAATGTTTGTAGATGTCTACGTAGCGATGCAATGGGGTACTGGTGCATCTTAAAACGCGATATCGCATCTCATTTCTATGTTTCATGATGAGATATAATACTCATTGCGAAGTGTCATGTATACCTCGTATTCACTTCAAATGAATGTAAATCCGACACTTCTTTTCTAGGAAATAGCGGTTGCAGATGTCTATGTAT
This sequence comes from Xylocopa sonorina, assembly GCF_050948175.1. Classification (NCBI taxonomy): domain Eukaryota; kingdom Metazoa; phylum Arthropoda; class Insecta; order Hymenoptera; family Apidae; genus Xylocopa; species Xylocopa sonorina. Next base: position 886,137 of record NW_027490178.1, on the reverse strand, counting down.
CGAATGTATAGCGTTCTAATGCTTCTTAAAAAGCGATATCGCATGTCATTTCTATGTTTGATGACATGGTATAACATTCATTGCGAAGTGTCATGTATACCTCGTATTCACTTCAAATGAATGTAAATCCGACACTTCTTTTCTAGGAAATAGCGTTGGCAGATGTCTACGTATCGAAGCAATAGAGTTATAATGCTTCTTAAAACCCGATATCGCATCCCATTTCTATGTTTCATGATAAGATATAATATTCATTGCGAAATGTCCTGTATACCTCGCATACACTTCAAATGAATGTAAATGCGAACCTTCCTTGCTACGAAGTAGAGTTTGCAGATGTCTACGTATCGAAGCAATAGATTCCTAATGCTTCTTAAACCGCGATATAGCAACTCACTTCTACGTTTCATGATAAGATATAATATTCATTGTGCAGTGCTATGTATATCTCGTCTACACTTCAAATGAATGTAAATGCGACACTTCCCTGCTAGGAACTAGCGTTTGCAGATGTCTACGTATCGAGGCAATGGAGTTCTAAGGCTGCTTAAAACGCGATATCGCATCTCATTTCTATGTATCCTGATAAGATATAATATTCATTGTGCAGTGTTATGTATACCTCGCATTCACTTCAAATGATGGTAAATGCGACACTTCCTTGCTAGGATATAGCGATGGCAGATGTCTACGTATCGAAGCAACAGAGTTCTAATGCTTCTTAAAACGAGATATCGCATCACATTTCTATGTTTTACGATAAGATATAATATTCATTGCGAAGTGTCACGTATACCTCGTATTCGCTTCAAAAGAATGTAAATGCGACACTTCCTTGCTAGGAAATAGCGTCTGCAAATATCTACGTACCGTAGCAATAGAGTTCTTATGCTGCTTAAAACGCGATATCGCATCTCATTTCTATGTTTCATGATAAGATATAGTATTCACTGTGGATTGTTATGTATACCTCGTATTCACAGCAAAAGAATGTAAGTGCAACACTTCCTTGATATTAAATAGCGTTTGCAGATGACTACGTATCGTAGCAATAGATTTCTAATGCTTTATAAATCGCGATATCGCATCTCATTCCTATGTTTCATGATGAGATATAACATTCATTGTGGAATGTTATGTATACCTCGTATTCACTTCAAAAGAATGTAAATACGACATTTCCTTCCTTGGAAATAGCGTTTTCAGATATCTGCGAATCGAAGCAATAGTTTTCTAATGCTTCTTAAATCGTGATATCGCATGTCATTCCTATATTTCATGACATGATATAATATTTATTGTGGAGTGTTATGTGTACCTTGTATTCACTTCAAAAGAATGTAAGTGCGACTCTTTCTTCCTATTAAATAGCTTTATCAGATGTCTACGTATCGTAGCAATAGAGTTCTAATCCTTCTTAAGTCGCGCTATCGCATCTCATTTCTATGTTTCATGATAAGATATAATATTCATTGCGAAGTGTCATGTTTTCCTCGTCTACACCTCAAATGAATGTAAATGCGACACTTCCATGCTAGGAAATAGCGTTCCCAGATATCTACGCATCGTAGCAATAGTGTTCTAATGCTACTTAAATCGCGATATCGCATCTCATTTCTATGTTTCATGATAAGATATAATCTTCATTGTGGAGTGTTATGTATACCTCGTATTCACTTCAAAAGAATGTAAATGCAACACTTCCTTGTTATGAAGAAGCGTTTGCAGGTGTCTCCGTTCGAAGCAATTGTGTTCTAATGCTTCTTAAATCGCGATATCGCATCTCATTTCTATGATTTATGATAAGACATAATATTCATTGCGAAGTGTATTGTATACTACGTATTGACCTCAAAAGAATGTAAATGCGACACTTCCTTGCTAGGAAATAGCGTTTGCAGATGTCTACGTATCGTAGCAATAGAGATCTAAAGATTCCCAAAACGCGATACCGCATCTCATGTCTATGTTTCATGATAAGATATAATATTCATTGCGAAGTGTTATGTATACTTCGCATACACAACAAATGAATGTAAATGCGACACTTCCTTTCCAGGAAATAGCGTTTCCAGATGTCTACGTATCATAGCAATAGAGATCTAATTCTCCTTAAATCGCGATATCGCATCTCACTTCTATGTTTCATGATAAGATATAATATTCATTGCGAAGTGTTATGTATTCCTCGCCTTCACTTCAATTGTATGTAAATGCGACACCTCCTTTCTAGGAAATTACGTTTCCAGAAGTCTACGTATCGAAGCAATAGATTTCTAATGCTTCTTAAAACGCGATATCGCATCTCATTTCTGTGTCTCATGATAAATATATAATATTCACTGCGAAGTGTCATGTATACCTCATATTCACTGCAAAAGAATGTAAATGCGGAACTTCCTTGCTAGGAAGTAGCGTTTGCAGATGTCTCCGTATCGAAGCATAGAGTTCTAATGCTTCTTAAATCGCGATATCGCATTTCATTTCTATGATTCGTGATAAGGTACAATATTCATTGTGAAATGTTATGTGTACCTCGTATTCACTTCAAAAGAATGCAAACGCGACTCTTCCTTGCTATTAAATAGCGTTTGCAGATGTCTACGTATCGTAGTAATAGAGTTCTAATGCTTTTTTAGCGCGATATCGCATCCCATTTCTGCGATTCATGATAAGATATAATATTCGTCGCGAAGTGTCTTGTATACCACGCATACACTTCAAACGTATTAAAAGGCGACACTTCATTGCTAGGTATTAGCGTTTGCAGATGTCTACGTATGGAAGCAATAGATTTCCAATGCTTCTTAAAACGCGAAATCGCTCCCCATTTATGTGCTTCATGAAAAGGTATAATATTCATTGTGCAGTGTTATGTATACCTCGCATTCACTTCAAAAGAATGTAAGTGCGACACTTCCTTGCTATTAGATAGCGATTGCAGATGTCTACGTATCGTAGCAGTAGAATTCTAATACTTCTTAAATCGCGATATCGCATCTCCTTCCGGTGTTTCATGATAAAATATAATATTCATTGTGGAGTGTTGTGTATACCTCGCATACACATCAAATGAATGTAAATGCGACATATCCTTTCTAGGAAATAGCGTTTCCAGATGTCTACGTATCGAAGAAATAGAGTTCTAATGCTTCTTAAAACGCGATATCGCATCTCATTTCTATGTTTCATGATAAGATATAATATTCATTGCGAAGTGTCATGTATACCTCGCATACACATCAAATGAATGTAAATGCGACACTTCCTTGCTAGGATATAGCGTTTGCAGATGTCCACGTATCGTAGCAATAGAGTTCTGGTGCTTCTTAAATCGCGATATCGCATCTCATTTCTATGTTTCACGATAGGATATAATAATCATTGCGAAGTGTCATGCATACCTCGCATTCACTTCAAAAGAATGTAAGTGCGACACTTCCTTGCTAGGAAATAGCGTTTGCAGTTGTCTACGTATCGTAGCTATGGAGTTCTAATTCTTCTTAAAACGCGATATAGCATCTCATTTCTATGTTTCATTATAAGATATAATATTCATTGCGAAGTGTCATGTATACCTCGTTTTCACTTCAAGAGAATGTAAATGCGACATTTCCTTGCTAGGAAATAGCGTTGGCAGATGTGTACGTATCCATGCAATAGAGATCTACTGCTTCTTAAAATGCCATATCGCATCTCATTTCTCTGTTTCATGATAAGATATAATATTCATTGTGGAGTGTCATGTATACCTCGCATACACATCAAATGAATGTAAATGCGGCACATCCTTGCTGGGAAATAGCGTTTGCAGATGTCTACGTATAGTAGCAACAGAATTCTAACGCTTCTTAAAACGCGATATCGCATTTCAGTTCTATGTTTCATTATAAGATATAATATTCATTGCGAAGTATCATGTATACCTGGCATACACTTCAAGCGAATGTAAATGCGACACTTCCTTGCTAGGAAATAGCCATGGCAGATGTCTACGTATCGAAGCAACAGAGTTCTAATGCTTCTTAAAACGAGATATCGCATCTCGTTTCTATGTTTTATGATAAGATATAATATCCATTGTGGATTGTTATGTATACCTCGTATTCACTTCAAAAGAATGTAAATGCGACACTTCCTTGCTAGCAAGTAGCGTTTGCAGACACCTACGTATCGAAGCAACAGAGTACAAATGCTACTAAAAACGCGAAATCGCTCCACATTTATATGCTGCATGATAAGATGTAATATTCATTGTGCAGTGTTATGTATATCCCGTCTACACTTCAAATGAATGTAAATGCGACACTTCCTTGCTTGGAAATAGCGTTTGCAGATAACTACGTATCGTATCATTAGAGTTCTACAGCTTCTCAAATGGCGATATCGCATCTCATTTCTATGCCTCATGATAAGATATAATATTCATTGCGGAGTGTATACCTGGGATACTCTTCAAATGAATGTAAATGCGACACTTCCATGCTAGGAAATAGCGTTTGCAGATGTCTACGTATCGATGCAATAGAGTTTTAACGCTTCTTAAATCGCGATATCGCATATCATTTCTATGTTTCATGATAAGATATAATATTCATTGCGAAGTGTCTTGTATACCTCGCATACACTTCAAGTGAATTTAAATGCGATACTTCATTGCTAGGAAATAGCGCTGGCAGATGTCTACGTATCGAAGCAATAGAGTTCTAATGCTTCTTAAATCGCCATATAGCATCTCATTTCTGTGTTTCATGATAAGTTATAATATTCATTGCGAAGTGTCATGTTTACCTTGTATTCATTCCAGAAGAATGTATTTGCGACACTTCCATGCCACGAGATAGCGTTTGCGGGTGTCTACGTATCGTAGCAATAGAGTTCTCATGCTTCTTAAATCGCGATGTCGCCTCAAATTTCTATGTTTCGTGATGAGGTATAATATTCATCGTGTAGTGTTATGTATATCTCGCATACACTTCAAATGAATGTAAATGCGACACTTGCTTGCTAGGAAGTAGCGTTTGCAGATGCCTACGTATCGAAGCAATAGAGTTCTAATGCTTCTCAAAACGCGATATGGCATCTCATTTCCATGTTTCATGGTTAGATATAATATTAATTGCGAGGTGTCATGTGTACCTCGTATTCACTTAAAAAGTATGTAAATGCGACACATCCTTGCAAGGAAATAGCGTTTGCAGATGGTTACGTATCGAAGCAATAGAGTTCTAATGGTTCTTAAAACGCGAAATCGATCCTCATTCCTTGGTGTCATGATAAGTCATAATATTCATTGTGGAGTGTTATGTATACCTCGTATTCACTTCCAATGAATGTAAATGCGACACTTCCTTGCTAGGAAATAGAGTTTGCAGATGTCTACGTATCGTAGCAATAGAGTTGTAATGCTTCTTGAAATGGGATATCGCATCTCATATCTATGTTTCATGATAAGATATAATATTAATTGCGAAGTGTCATGTATACCTTGTATTCACTTCAGAAGAATGTAAATGGGACACTCCCTTGCTAGCAAATAACGTTTGCAGATGTCTACGTATCGTAGCAATAGAATTCTAATGCTTCTTAAAACGCGATATCACATCACATTTCTATGTTTCATGATAAGATATAATATTCATTGCAAAGTTTCATGTATACCTTGTATTCACTTCAGAGGAATGTAAATGTTACTCTTCCCTGCTAGGAAATAGCGTTTGCAGATGTCTACGTATCGTAGCAAGCGTGTCATAATGATTCTTAAACCGCGACATCGCATCTCATTTCTGCGTTCCATGATAAGATATAATAATCACCGCGAAGTGTTATGTATACCTCGTAAACGCTTCAAATGAATGTCAATGCGACACTTCGTTGCTAGGCAATAGCGGCTCCAGATTTCTACGTATCGAAGCAATAGAGTTCTAGTGCTTCTTAATTCGCGATATCGCATCTCATTTCTATGTCTCATGATTAGATATAATATCCATTACGAAGTGCCACGTATACCTCGTACTCCTCTCAAAATAATTTAAATGCGACACTTCCTTGCTAGGAAGTAGCGTTTGCGGATGTCTACGTATCGAAGCAATAGAGTTCTAATGCTTCTTAAATTGCCATATCGCATCTCATTTCTATGTTTCATGAGAAGATATAATATTCATTGCGAAGTGTCATGTATACCTCGCAATCACATCAAATGAATGTAAATGCGACACTTCCTTGCTAGGAAATAGCGTTGGCAGATGTCTACGTATCGAAGCAATAGAGATCTAATGCTTCTTAGACCAAATATCGCATCTCGTTTCTATGTTTCATGATAGGATATAATATTCATAGCGAAGTGTCATGTATACCTGGAATACACTTCAAATGAATGTAAATGCGACACTTCCTTGCTAGTAAATAGCGATTGCAGATGTCTCCGTATCGAAGCAATAGAGTTCTAATGCTTCTTAAAACGCGAAATCGCATATCATTTCTATGTCTCATGATAATATATAATATTCATTGCGAAGTGTTACGTATTCCTCGTCTAGACTTTAAATGAATGTAAATGCCACTCTTCCTTCCTAGGAAATAGCGTTTGCAGATATCTACGTCTCGAAGCAATAGAGATATACTGCTTCTTAAATCGCCATATCGCATCTCATTTCTATGTTTCATGATAAGATATAATATTCATTGTGGAGTGTTATTATAACCTCGTATTCACTTCAAAAGAATGTAAATGCGACACTCCCTTGCTAGGAAAGGGCGTTTGCAGATGTCTACGTATCGTAGCATAAGTGTTCTAATGCTTCCTATAACGCGACATCGCACCTCATTTCTACGTCTCATGGTAAGATATAATATTCATTGCGAAGTGTTTTGAATTCATCGTCTACGCTTGAAATGTATGTAAATGCGACACTTCCTTGCTAGGAAAAAGCGTATAATTGATGTCTACGTATCGAAGCAATAGAGTTGTAGTGATTCCTTATATAGCGATATCGCATCTCATTTCTATGTTTCATGATAGGAGATAATATTCATTGCGAAGTGCCACTTATACCTCGCATACACTTCAAATGAATGTAAATGCGGCACTTCATTGCTGGGAAATAGCGTTTGCAGATGTCTACGTATCGAGGCAATAGTGTTCTACTGCTTCTTAAAACGGGATAACGCATCTCATTTCTATGCCTCATGATAAGATATAATATTCATTGCGAAGTGTTATGTATACCTCGCATACACTTCAAATGAATGTAAATGCGACACTCCCTTGCTAGGAAATAGCGCTTGCAGATGTCTGCGTATCGTAGCATTAGAATTCTAATGCTCCTCAAAACGCGATATCGCATCTCATTTCTATGTCTCATGATAAGATATAACATTCATTGGGAAGTGTTATGTATTCCTCCTCCACACGTCAAATGAATGTAAATGCGACACTTCCTTTCTAGGAAATTACGTTTCCAGATGTCTACGTATCGAAGCAATAGAGTTCTAAAGCTCCCCAAAACGCGATATTGCATCTCATTTCGATGTTTCATGATAAGATATAATATTCATTGCGAAGTGTCACTTATATCTCGCATACACTTCAAATGAATGTAAATGCGGCACTTCATTGCTGGGAAATAGCGTTTGCAGATGTCTACGTATCGAGGCAATAGTGTTCTACTGCTTCTTAAAACGAGATGTCGGATCTCATTCCTATGTTTCATGGTAAGATATAATATTCATGCGAAGTGTTATGTATACCTTGTCTACACTTCAAATGAATGCAAGTGCCACCCTTTCTTGCCAGGAAATAGCGTTTGCAGGTGTCTACGAATCGCAGCAATAGTGTTCCAATGCTTCCTAAAACGCGATATTGCATATCGTTTCTATGTTTCATGATAAGATATAATATTCACTGCGTAGTGTCATGTATACCACGTATTCACTTCAGAAGAATGTAAATGTGACACTTTCTTGCTAGGAAACAGCGTTTGCAGATGTCTCCGTATCGAAGCAAAAGGGGTTCTAATGCTTCTTAAATCGCGATATCGCATCTCATTTCTATGTTTCGTGATAAGATATAATATTCATTATGGAGCGTTATGTATACCTCGTATTCGCTTTAAAAGAGTGTAATTGCGATTTTTCCTTGCTAGGAAATAGAGTCTGCAGATATCTACGTATCGTAGCAATAGAGTTCTAATGCTTCTTAAAACGAGATACCGCATATCATTTCTATCTTTCAGGATAAGATATGATATTCATTGTGGAGTGTTACGTTTATCTCGTATGCACCTGAAAAGAATGTAAATGCGACGCTTCCTTCCTAGGAAATAGTGTTTACAGATTTATACGTATCGTAGAAGTAATGTTCTAATGCATTTCAAAACACAATATCGCATCTCATTTCTAAGTTTCACGATAAGATATAATATTCATTGCGAAGTGTCATGAATACCTCGCATACACTTCAAATGAATGTAAATGCGACACTTCCTTGTTAGGAAATAGCGTCTCCAGATGTGTACGTATCGTAGCAATAAATTTCTAATGGTTCTTAAAACGAGATATCGCATCTCACTTCTATGTTTCACGATAAGATATAATATTCATTGCGACGTGTCATGCATACCTCGTATTCACTTCAAAAGAATGTAAATCCGACACTTTCTTGCTGGGAAATAGCGTTTGCAGATGTCTACGTATCGAAGCAATAGAGTTCTAATGCTTCTAGAAACGGGATATCGCATCTCATTTCTATGTTTCATGATAAGATATAATATTCGTTGCGAAGTTTCATGTATTCCTCGTATTCACTTCAAGTGAATGTAAATTCGACACTTTCTTGCTAGGAAATAGCGTTTGCAGATGTCTACGTATCGAAGCAATAGAGATCAAACGCTTCTTAAAACGCGATATCGCATCTCATTTCTATGTTTCAAGATAATATATAATATTCATTGTGAAATGTTATGTGTACCTCGTCAACACTTCAAATCAATGTAAATACGACAGTTCCTTGGCAGGAAATAGCGATTGTAGATGTCTACGAATCGGAGCAATAGAGTTCTGGTGCTTCTTAAAACGGTTAATCGCATCCCATTTATATGTCTCATGATAAGATATAATATTCATTGCGAAGTGTCATGTATACCTCGTATTCACTTCAAAAGAATTAAATGCGACACTTCCTTGCTAGGAAATAGCGTTCCCAGATGTCTACGTATAGAAACAATAGGGTTCTAATGCTTCTTCAAACGAGACTTCGCATACCATTTCAATGTTTCATGATGAGATATAATATTCATTGCGAAGTGCCGTGTATTCCTCGAATTGACATCAAAAGAATGTAAATACGACACTTCCTTCCTAGGAAGTAGCGTTTCCACATGTCTAAGTATCGAAGCAATAGAGTTCCAATGCTTCTTAAATCGCGATATCGCATCTCATTTCTATGTTTCATAATAAGATATAATATTCATTGTGCAGTGTTTTGTATACCAAGTATTGGCTTCAAAAGTATGTAAATGCGACACTTTCTTGCTAGGAGATAGTATTGGCAGGTGTCAACGTATCGAAGCAGTAGAGTTCAAATGCTGCTTAAATCGCGATATCGCATCTCATTTCTATGTTTCATGATGAGATATAATATTCATTGTGCAGTGTTATGTTTATATCGTCTACACTTCAAATGAATGTAACTGCGGCACTTCCCTGCTAGGAAATAGCGTTTGCAGATGTCTAGGTATCGTAGCAATAGAGTTCTAATGCTTCTCAAAACACGATATCGCATCTCATTTCTATGCTTCATGATAAGATATAATATTCATTGCCACGTGTCACGTATACCTCGTTCACACTTCAAATGAATGTAAATGCGACACTTCCTTGCTAGGAAATAGCGTTTGCAGATGAGTACGTATCGAAGAAGTAGAGTTCTAATGCATCTTAATTGGCGATATCGCATCTCATTTCTATGTTTCATGGTTAGATATAATATTCATTGTGCAGCGTTATGTATACCCCGTATTCACCTCAAAAGAATGTAAATGCGACACTTCCTTGCTAGGAAATAACGTTTCCAGATGTCTACGTATCGAAACAATAGATTTCTAATGCTTCTTAAACCGCGATATCGCATCTCATTTCTGCATTCATGATAAGATATAATATTCACCGCGAAGTGTTATGTATACCTCATATACACTTCAAATGAATGTTAATGCGACACTTCCTTACTAGCCAATAGCGACTGCAGATTTCTGCGTATCGAAGCAATAGAGTTCTAATGCTTCTTAATTCGAAATATCGCATCTCCTTTCTATGTCTCATGATTAGATATAATATTCATTACGAAGTGTCATGTATACCTCGTATTCCTTTCAAGAGAATGTAAATGCGACACTTCCGTGCTTGGAAATAGCGTTTGCAGATGTTTACGTATCGAAGCAATAGAGTCCTAATGCTTCCTAATTCGCGATATCGCATCTCATTTCTGTGTTTCATAATAAGATATAATATTCATTGTGCAGTGCTATGTGTACCTCGTATTCACTTCAAAAGAATGATAATGCGTCACTTTCCTGCTAGGAAATAGCGTTTGCAGATGTCTATGTATCGAAGCAATAGCGGTATAATGCTTCTTAAAACGAGATATCGCATCTCATTTCTGTGTCTCATGATAAGATATAATATTCATTGCGAAGTGGCATGTATACCTCGTATTCACTTCAATTGAATGTAAATGCGACACTTCCTAGCTAGGAAGATGCGTTTACAGATGTCTACGTATCGAAGCAATAGAGCTGTGATGCTTCTTAAATCGCGATACCGCATCTCATTTCTGTGTTTCATGATAAGATATAATATTCATTGTGCAGTGTTATGTATACCTTGTATTCACTTCAAAGGAATGTAAACTCGACACTTCCTTGGTATTAAATAGCGTTTGCAGACGTCTACGAATCGAAGCAATAGTGCTCCAGTGCTTCTTAAATCGCGATATCGCATCTCATTACTATGTTTCATGACACGATATAATATTCATTGCGAAGGGCTATGCATACCTGGTCCACAATTCAAAGGAATGTAAATGCGCCACTTCCTTGCTAGGAAATAGCGATTCCCGATATCTACGCATCGAAGCAATAGAGTTCTAAAGCTTCTTATATCGCGATATCGCATCTCATTACTATGTTTCATTATAAGATATAATATTCATTGTGCAGTGTTATCTCTACATCGTATTCACCCCAAAAGAATGTAAATGCGACCCTTCCTTGCTAGGGAATAGCGTTTGCAGATGTCTACGTATCGTAGCAATAGAGTTCTAACGCTTCTTAAATCGCGATATCGCATCTCATTTCTATGTTTCATGATGAGATATTATATTCATTGCGAAGTGTCATGTATACCTCGTATTCACTTCAAAAGTTTGTAAATGCGACACTTCATGGCTAGATAGTAGCGTTTGCAGATATCTACGTATCGGATCAATAGAGTTCTAATTCTTCTTAAAACGCGATATCGCATCTCACTTTTATGTTTCTTGATAAGATATAGTATTCATTGCGAAGTGTCACTTATTCCTCGCATACACTTTAAATGGATGTAAATGCGACTCTTCATTGCTCGGAGAAAGCGTTTGCAGATGTCTACGCAACGAAGCAATAGAGTTCTAATGCTTCTTAAAACGGGATATTGTGTCTCATTTCTGTGTTTCGTGATAAGGAATAATATTCATTTCGAAGTGTCGTGTATACCTCGTATTCACTTGATAAGAATGTAAATGCGACACTTCCCTGTTAGGAAGTAGCGTCTGCAAATGTCTACGTATCGTAGGAATAGAGATCTAATGCTTCTGAAAACGCGATATCGCATCTCATTTCTATGTTTCATGGTAAGATATAATATTCATTGCGAAGTGTCACTTATACCTCGTATTCACATCATAGGAATGTAAATGCGACACTTATGTGCTAGGAAATTGCGTTTCCAGATGTCTACGTATCGAAGCGACAGTGTTTTAATGCTTCTTAAGACGCGACATCGCATCTCATTTCTATATTTCGTAATAAGATATAATATTGATTGTGGAGTGTTACGTAGACCTCGTATTCACCTCAAAAGAATGTTAATGCCAAACGTCCTTGCTAGGAAATAGCGTTTCCAGATATCTACGTATCGAAGCATTGGAGTTCTAATGCTTCTTAAAACGAGATATCGCATCTCATTTCTAAGTTTCATGATAAGACATAATATTCATTGTGCAGTGTTATGTATATCTCGTCTACGCTTCAAATGAATGTAAATGCGACACTTGCTTGAAGGGAAATAGTGATTGCAGATGTCTACGTCTCGATGCAATAGAATTCTAAAGCTTCTTAACTCGCCATATCGTATCTCATTTCTATGTTTCATGATTAGATATAATATTCATTGCCAAGTGACATGTATACCTCGTATTCCTTTCAAAAGTATGTAAATGCGACACAACCTTGCTAGGAAGTAGCGCTTCCATATGTCTACGTATCGCAGCAATAGAGTTCTAATGCTTCTTAAAACGCAATATCGCATCTTATTTCTATGTTTCATGATAAGATGTAATATTTATTGCGAAGTGTCATGTATACATCGTGTTCACTTCAAAAGATTGTAAATGCTGCACATCCTTGCTAGGATGTAGTAGTATTATCATGAAACATGGAAATGAGATGCGATATCGCGCTTTAAGAAGCATTAGAACTCTGTTGCTACGATACGTAGACATCTGCAAACGCTATTTCCTAGGAAGGAAGTGTCGCATTTACATTCTTCCGAAGTGAATTAGAGGTATACATATCACTGCACAATGAGTATTATTTCTTATCATGAAACATAGAAATGAAATGCGTTAACGCTATTTAAGAAGCCTTAGAACCCTATTGCTTCGATACGGAGACAACTGCAAACGCTTGTTCCTAACAAGGAAGTGTTGCATTTACATTCTCTTGAAGTGAATACGAGGTATACATAACACTCCACAATGAATATTATATCTTATCACGAAACATAGAAATGAGATGCGATATCGCGATTTAAGAAGCGTTAGAACACTATTGCTACGATACGTAGACATCTGGAAACGCTACTTCCTAGCAGGGAAATGTCGCATTTACATTAATTTGTAGTGAGTACGAGGAGTACATAACACTTCGCAATGAATATTATATCTTATCATGAAACATTGAAATGTGATGCGATATCTCGTTTTAACAAGCGTTAGAACACTATTACTTATTTACATTCATTTGAAGTGAGTACGAGGAGTACATAACAATTCGCAATGAATATTATAACGTCAGGCGCACCGCCTTCCACCCTCTGGCGCCAACCACCATCCGCAGCATCCACAAACGGGACACCGCTCTTCCGCCAGCACCGGTATCCGGATCCTCCATACACGGGCCGCACGACGATTCGACGCCCCAAGACGAGGAGACAGCGCCACGAGGACGAGGAATACCTCTCCACGTACGAATCCCAATTACCTGCGATCACACAACCATACGCTTATTTCTCATACACGCGATTCTAGATTAAGCACTGTACACAAATCATGTACATACACAATCCAACACACACCTAGATTTGAGCGAATATTTGTACAGTCATAATTTCTAAAACATATAGAATATAAGCTGCGAGGCGCGCCCGCGCGCACTCGACGCTCGCGGCTCACGCTGAACGCGAGCCGCACCCCACTCCGACCGGCCGCCCCACCGCGAGGGCCGAGCGGCCGCCCCACTACGACCGTACGCCCCACTCGAAGGGCCCAGCGACTCGCGGGCCGCGTGACCCGAGGAGGTCGCGGACGCGCCACCGAGAGATCAATTCCATCGAGTCCCATCTCGGACACAGTTCTAATCTCAACTCCGAATCGAGCAATACGCTCCTCTGCTACGAGCTGTCAGCTCTCATGCAGCCGACTGTATCGCATCTCCTTTAGCGGAGTCCTTATTGTAACTTAGTTCTATTTCTATTTCAAATTATATCTTTAGTTGATAACTTAAACATAGTATAGTGTAGTAGGATAGTGATATTATAGAATATACTCTTCTTTTACCAAATCTAAGTCTCTTTATTCGATTACAAGTTCCTTAAATTCTATTCCACGTGTACGCTTGCGATTCTTGTTCAATTCACAAGATTCATCTGCGACAGTTCTGTACGCTGGACGGTCTTTGAGTGCTCCAATGCTCGACTGCTCTTGCTGCATTTCCATCGTATCCAAGGTATCTTGAACAAGGATCGACCTCGGTAAGCCAGAGAGCACCATCGCTTGGCCGAGCCGTACTCTGTCCTAGTGCAAGCGCCCTTGATAAATCTCGAGCCACCGAAAAGGCGTACACGACGCGCGGGGAGGAAAGAATATCTACGCCGCCTCATTCGTGAATACGCGAGTTGTACATCCGGACATCCATACGCCTGCAATGCCGTTTCCGTTCCTGAGAAGGAGGTATTCGCAGCCGTACGTCCAAATCGAATCCACGATCGCCTGGTTCCAGCGCCAGTTTCCTCCAGCCGCAGCTCGCCTGCCTGGAGACTCATTCCCGTCGACGCTCCGCTGGTCCAGCAGTACGCCGCTGCTATTCCGGTCACGGATCCACGGCGCCATAGACACCTGGAACGAGATGCGAAACAGCATAAAGAAGACAACGAAAGGTAAGTTTTAAGGCGTAATTTTGGTTAAATCGAGTTCCGACCGCCAACGAACCCGGCCCCGTCGCAATTCGCGTAGGTTTACGGGAAAGGATACGAATCGTGCCATCGGATCGAGCACAATCGCACCACGAGACCTGACACATGTATACATCGTATTCACTGCAAAAGAATGTAAATATGACAATTCCATGCTAGGACATAGCGTTTGCAGATGTCTACGTATCGTAGCATTAGAGTTCCAAAGCTTGTTAAAACGCGATATCGCATCTCACTTCTATGTTTCATGACAAGATAAAATATTCATTGCCAAGTGTCATGTATACCTTGTATTCACTTCAGAAGAATGTAAATGCGACTCTTCCCTGTTAGGAAATAGCGTTTGCAGATGTCTACGAATCGTAGCAAGCGTGTCATAATGATTCTTAAAACGAGATATCGCATCTCATTTCTATGTTTCATGATAACATATAATATTCATTGCGAAGTGTTATGTATACCTCGCATACACTTCAAATGAAAGTAAATGCGACACTTCCCCGCTAGGAAATAGCGTTTGCAGATACCTACGTATCGTAGCAATAGAGTTCTAAAGCTTCTTGAAACGCGATATCACATCACATTTCTATGTTTCATGATAAGATATAGTATTCATTGCGAAGTTTTCACGTATTCCTCGTATTCACTTCAAATGAATGTAAATGCGGCACTTCCTTCCTAGGAAATAGCGTTTCCAGAAGTCTACGTATCGAAGCAATAGATTTCTAATGCTTCTTAAAACGAGTTATCGCATCTCACTTCTATGTTTCATGATAAGTTAATATATCCATTGCGAAGTTGTCATGTATACCTCGTATTCACTTCAAAAGAATGTAAATGCGACACACACTTGCTAGAAAATAGGGTTTGCAGATGTCTACGTATCGTAGCAATAGAGTTCTAATGCTTTTTAAATCACGATACCGCATCTCATTTCTATGTTTCCTGAAAAGATATAATATTCATTGTGGAGTCTTATATATACTTCCTATGCGCTTCAAAAGAATGTAAATGCGACACTTCCTTGCTAGGAAGTAGTGTTTGCAGATGTCTCCGGATCGAAGCAATAGAGTTCTAATGCTTCTTAAAACGCGAAATCGCATATCATTTCTATGTCTCATGATAATATATGATATTCATTGCGAAGTGTTACGTATTCCTCGTCTACACTTTAAGTGAATGTAAATGCCACACTTCTTTCCTAAGAAATAGCGTCTGCAGATGTTTACGTATCGAAGCAATAAATTTCTAATGCTTCTTAAAACGCGAAATCGCTCCTCATTTCTATGCTTCACGATAAGATATAATATTCATTGTGGAGTGTTGTGTATACCTCGTATTCACTTCAAAAGAATGTAAATGCGACACTTCCTTGCTAGGAAATCGAGTCTGCAGATGTCTACGTATCGTAGCATTAGTGTTCTAATGCTTCTCAAAACGCGATATCGCATTCCATTTCTATGTTTCATGATAAGATGTAATATTCATAGCGAAGTGCCATGTATACCTCGCACACACTTCAAATGAATGTAAATGCGACACTTCCTTGAAAGGAAATAGCGCTTGCAGATGTCTACGTATCGAAGTAATAGAGTTCTAATGCTTCTCAAATCGCGATATGCTTCCCATTTCTATGTTTCATGACGAGATATAATATACATTGTGGAGTGTTATGTATACCTCGTAATCACTTCAAAAGTATGTAAGTGCAACACTTCCTTGATATTAAATAGCGTTTGCAGATATCTACGTATCGTAGCAATAGATTTCTAATGCTTTATAAATCGCGATATCGCATCTCATTTCTATGTTTTATGATAAGATATAATATTCATTGTGCAGTGTTATGTAAACCACGTACTCACTTCAGAAGAATGTAAATACGACACCTCCTGCTAGGAAGTAGCGATTGCAGATGTCTACGTATTGTAGCAGTAGCTTTCTAATGCTTCTCAAAACGCGATATGGCATCTCATTTCTATGTTTCATGATAAGATATAATATTCATTGTGGAGTGTTATGTATACCTCGTATTCACATCAAAAGTATGTAAATGCGACACTTCCTTGATAGGAAATGGCGTCTGCAGATGTCTACGAATCGTAGCAATAGAGTTCTGATGCTACTTAAAACGCGATATCGCATCTCATTTCTCTGATTCAATATAAGATATATTATTCATTGTGCAGTGTTATGTATACCACGTACTAACTTCAAAAGAATGTAAATACGACACCTCCTTGCTAGGAAGTAGCAATTGCTGATGTCTACGTATTGTAGCAGTAGCGTTCTAATGCTTCTCAAAACGCGATTTCGCATCTCATTTCTATGTTTCATGATAAGATATAATATTCATTGTGGAGTGTTATGTATACCTCGT